>NW_005178474.1:283733-309569 GCF_000341285.1 Galdieria sulphuraria
CTCGTCCTCTTGATTGTAATTGAAGAATGAAAATACCATCTTCATTGCTTAAGATTGCTTCACAAAAGAAATTCCAAGCATTATGAGGAATATTAATCCTTGAAGCTCTAAATTGTCCTGATACTCCGAAATGGAAAGAAGACATACTTTTGGAAGAGAAATCCGTCTTTCTGATTGAGGGTTGTTGAAAGTTTCAAAAATATAACCTTCCACTTTTTTATTTTTACATAAGCTGATTTCTCGCAACTTGGAATAGGAACAAAATCGAAGATGTAATACCAAAGCAAACAATACTTCGAACTGTAGTACGCCATGCGTCGCAGGAACATGAGTGAGAGTCAAGCTGGAAAATAAGTGACAAATAAAACGAATTATAGGAACTTCATGACAGGAACGTTCAAGATATTTCAAAACAATTTTTGAAGAAACCAACTTGCAAGTATAATAAAAACCAAAGTGGCTTGCAATATTCAGAGTAAATTCAGTATATTCGCTAAACTTCAAACGACCAAAGAATGTTTCTCTCTAATGAAGAGGATTCCTTAAGATACTAGCAAAAAGCAGCGTAGAGAACACAGCATATCCTTTAGGTCCCATTCTCTCCCACTCTCAAAGAAAGATTTTTAAGCATAGGAATTGTTTTGTACCGTGTTCCTTAATTCTTCTTCTGATAGTCTCTCCATTGTGGTCCAAAAAACTGTCGACAAACTGGAAGTGTCTCATGTAATAAATAATGCCGTGCCTTTTCATAACAATACTTGTATTCGGTTGGTCTATACATTATGTAACTTGTAAGTTGCGTGTCTAATGCTTTCAATCAGAGATAAATTTGAAAGTAGTGAATGTCATCTCCTCCATAAAAATATCCAATCGAAACACTTAGACATAAATGACACAATAGTTCCTTGTTCAACAGTTTTTCCAGTTGATGACGAAGTTCCCATAATGTTAATACATGCGTCAAATGCAATATCTGATAGCCCACGCACATCTTTCCTTGAAGCCTCAATGACACGTCAATCTCTATAGGACAAATGGAGCTTGCTTGAAATGTTAAGACTAATATGATCTCTTGGATAATAAAAGATCAAGTGACAACAATCTCATTGGGTGGGATTTACTCGCATCTTGTATATTTGGCAATATTTGACCAGGTCACCATAAAAACTTTTGAAATACCAAAACATCTTCGAATATTCTGTGCTGTCTGGAGGATCGTTTCCATATTTTGTAGGCAGGTCCATTAATACTATTATCATTATTATTATCAATCTTCCAAAATGTTGTTATGATTGAACTGATAGTAGCTCAAAGTCAGTTTTAAACTTTCCTTCCATAGTATATACAGGTTTTGAAACTTTGGAAATGTGTTTCTTTCAGAAAGAGTTCATATGCTACAACAAAACGATTAAAAATGTTGGGTTGGTCCGAAATTATTTTATTCGTTTTGCTAATAGATTCGAAAACTCGTCTAGTGCCTTGTTACTAGATCCTTCAGTATGGAGAAAATAATTTTTCTAAACTATAATATGGAGTAAGGTTAATATGGTGTGATTTTCTCAACTTTCCTATCTAGAAATACTCTACCATCTTCATAGGATGATGAGACCCTGAGAACAACAAGTTGAAATATAAATTTGAAATTGTAGAGAACCCTTCAATACGCTCTTCTAGTCGGATAAAAAAGTAGAGTAATATTCTTTCTGGAGACAAGTAAAAGAAGACTAAAGACAAACATGAATAGATGTAGCAACAAGTTGCCAAGTTTTGAAATTGTGCAAAGTCCAAACTATTTCGTCGTTTTCAATGGAAATGAACGTCAAAATCAGAGCTCAGCTTTGTTGTTATAAGTTTCATTTATGCATTATACAGCACGTAACAATGGAATATGTCATCCAAATCGTGCAATTGTAGTAAGAGGAATAAATTTGCTCAAATTTGATATAGTTTTTGACAGTGTCTTATAAAACAGCCCCTGATTTATGACGACTTTTGAAAGTGTCTATCCTTGGAAAAATTCTCAGATATTAAAACAAGATATTCCTAAATATTTTTGGAAAGAGATAAAACTATTTCTTGTAGGGTTGAAATGCCAATATTTCTCGAATGTGGATCATCCACAGACTTGAAAGCGTTCCTTAAATTCGATAAAATGTCTTTGCCAATAAAGTTTTCTACATCAGCTTCAGAAAGAATAACCAATTCACAGTTGTGAGGAATCAACAAATCTCCAACACCATCGCCAAAAGAATAACAACGACTAGAATGATTCAAGTCCTCAGATACGTTGGTCGCTAACTGAGTACTCATAATAATCAACATACAATGCCATGTAGGATGACTAGTCAATGCTTGATCATGAACTGGTTTTAAAAACTTGTGAGCTTCTTCCAAAATTTCATTCCATCGAATACCATTACGACTCCATCTGCCTTTACAAGCAATACCCACAATCATCAAATTCTTCTCATTCGTTCTTCCATGCAACTTGAATAATATATCTGGACTATGAAAAGTTGAATGAAATGGAATATATATCTTTTCAAATTCTAACATTTCTTCCACTATCCTTTCCCATTCATCATTGCTTCCAAATGTCATTCTCTCCATTCCTGATACAGCTCTGGTATAATGTATAGATTTCATATAATAAGCAGCAGATTCGGAAGAAAATTGTAAATTCATCTCATTCCAAACACGAGACAATTGACCAAGAGTAGAAAACATTGAGCTGTTTGTAGGACGCCGAGAAAAATGTAAATAAAACAGTGTAGCAATAAGACCTTCCAAAATTCGACATTTCGACTCATAAAAGAATTCAACAGATTGAGACTTGAGAGTTTGTAAAAGTAACCATTCTAAACGATCATCCTTTAAGCCTTGGTCAATATATTCAATCAGTAACTTGGGAATCAACACTTCATAGCGTTCGTTGCGGTCTGGTTCTATAACCAATCGACGATAGAGACACATATCTGTAACTAGATCAAACAAAAACACATCAGAATTTGAGCTCATTTGCACAGTTTCATCAAAATCAAATCGAATACGATACAAAGATAATAACGTAAGCATTCTTAACAAGCGCTTACGCTGCTCACTGAGACTTATCAGACGAGGTAAGAATGGCGCAACACAATAATTTGTTACTAAAAAACCATTCATTATGATCAAGAAGGTTTCCTTAGATAATAAGAAATTGTTGTTGGATGACTTATACAGCAAAAGGTAACTGATTGCTCGAACAAGTAAACCAGGAACACCACCAGTCAATTCCAACAACAATTCTGCAAGTTCACTAATTGAGAAGTCTTTGTGACAAAGAATTTCTGAAACCTTTGGGCTCCCAGGGAATAAAAAGGAAGAACTTTTCTCCAAATGTTCCACGATACTATGTTTCTCAAGCGGCGAAAGAGGAATAAACACTAACTGAACCCTTGAGACTGAAGCTACGTAATTATATATATTTAAGCCTTCACTTTTCCCAACAACAATAAAAAACAAGTCGGGTTCTTTGCACAATTGACTAATGATACCGAAAAAGTCATTGTAAGGTCGAACTCTTCCGTCATGGGTTCTCTTGAAATGAAATTCGTCGAGACTTTCGTCTAGGACACCAACTTCATCAAATGCTATCAGAAGATATTGATCAGAAGGAATCCTTAGTATATCTCGTAAGAGTGGAACTAGGTTGGAGGGTTCCATATCCACCATTTCGAAGGCTTCTTACTTTCGAAAAATTTCCGCGCCAACTTGAGAGCAGGCAGCCTTTATTAACAAATAGTAGACTGCCCACTTCAGGTTTCGAAAAAACTCTATGGGGACTGTGGGCTCCAACCGCCTTAAATCCGCATAAAGCAACGAAGCCCTTTTTAATTTCTCCAGGAAACCTCTTCGGTTGGCCTTCTCAGACTCATAAACGTAATCGAGACCTATCAGTGCACTTTCACCCATATTATTCACCAGTTCCAAGTAACTTTGTACGAATTTCGTCTTTCCACTTCCGAAGAGGTGAGGACCAAAGGGTATGACTGGTTTGAAATGGCGATCAAGTTTACGGAGAGTGTATAGCTGAAATAACTGCAGTGTTACTACACGAACATCATTTTCTCGGTGTACTACAACCATGTCATATACGGTTTCTGGTTCAAGCTCACTAGACATATCGTAAGCTATGAAGTAAATTATGCAACAGAAAAATACAACAATGATCGATCAATCTTCTTTAAAAGTCCAATGCTCAAACGTTTGATTGTGAAGCTTAGGACAAATCTTAAAAAGTTCATTGCTCAAAATTTCTAACGGTTGATAATTGAAGAAAGAGTGCTCCTTGAGCCTTTTATTTGTATGACAAGTTAACAGAGTTGCTCCGCGTTCAAATTGAAAAGTGACCATCTCGCACTTTCAAGTTGACCTTACAAAGCATCCGAATTGGACTGATCACTGCACACAACATGAGAACAAATCAAAACTAATTGCAATCGAACTGAGATTTTCTTTGCAAAGCTAATTTCGGTCAAACTCAACTTTGTTGAAAGGCTTAAGCGTCGCTAGGGAGTTGACAGAACTTCCTTACAACGCTATCTTTCTCCCGTCGCAATATTACTATGGTATCAAGATAAATTCTATCTATACCAGTTATTATACCAATAGCTTTTTAAATCTCCTTTAGTGGAATATTTTCTTCAATAAAACTCACTAAACATAAAAGACTCCATATCTCCTGTGAAAGCATTTGCTCAAAATCGAGTAAAGCAGGTTAACATCTCCAATGTTCGATAATAGAATAAAAGAAAATTTTGTATTTATGAGTTGCAAATACAACGAATGAAACATATTGAAAAAATGACAAAACTCTCAAATACATTCATCGTTCGTTAGCGAGATATGACCTTATAGAAGATCTTATCTTCAACCTCAACGCAGGTTTATCTATACCCAAGTCCCGTAAAATTTCTTTGGTCACCGCTGGAAGCTCGTCCATATCAATATCTTCCACTTTCGGAAGACAATAAGCAACATCTTCTTCAGAAAGACCACAATATTCTCTTAGGAAAGTATTCCAATCAAATGACGAAGACAAAGAACTCGATGCTGCAACCCTTTGTTCGCCTCGTGTATTTCCTTCTTCCACTTGCATAGCACTTTGAAAACCTTCCATTTGCATCCTATTCTCCTCATTGGTTCTCGGTCTTATATTTCGAGCTACTCTTAAAGTAACATTGAATGGCTTAGCTTCCAAAGGCGAAACATATTCATCGGACATCGACTCAAAGACAGTTTTACACCATACTGAAAAGTCTTTTCTGAACTCTTCTCGGCTTGCTTTCCCAATTTTCCTCAAAATATCGAAATTTTCTCTTCCCAAAAATCGTTCAAGGTTCCTTTGAGAAACAACTACCAATTGCAGACATGATCGACGACTTTCATTCAAAGTTGACCCTGCAGAATGTTCAGTAACCAAATAACTTGCATCCTCAACAATATTCTGTTCTTCACTAGAGAAAACTACAGATCGATCATATCTAGTACAAACTACCACAAACTGAAAACAAAGTTGAACAGATGAAGGAGATCCGTCATTCAAAACGGAAATAACTTCTTGGAAAAATTGTTCTGCTTCCTTCTCAATATCTCTCTTCGAAAATTCAGTTTTGTGATAAAATGTAAATGAAAATGCAACAACATAACGTGTCTGTCCATTATGGAATACAACATATGCATCAGGACCACTCGAATCGCCATCTTTTGGAACAAAAATACCACAACGTTGTAAATATTTTCCATAATGGTCAGAAAATGAATCAGAGACATTTCTCAAGATGGGTATATCATTAGATTTTGTTGATTCCATAGAATAAGAAACATTGTCCTGTTCAATAAAAGAACCCTGGAAAATTCCTGGAATAGCAGAATGCACAATAGGCGAGGAATTAGAATGAAGAAAAGCTAATAAGCGAAAGCGAAAGATCTTCATAAATACAAATTCAAAGAAGACTCCCTTTGCTGTTGAAGTGTCGGGAATATAACTAAACGGAGATAAACGAAAAAGTTCAGTAGCCTCACGGAAAAAGCTATAGTTGCTATGAGCTCTCAATATAAATTCACAACAACCAATCTTGAATTTAGTGCCCAAATCAATCCCGTCAGTTTCACAAATTTCAGAATAAAACCCAAAAGTTGCAACCAAGTCCATCAAATAAGTTCTCGTTCCACATAGAGTAATTGCAAATCCGATTGGGAAAACTGTTCCGAGTTGATAATTCAAAAAGACAAATTCATATCGAAGAAGGGTTGAGGAATCTAGTATCTCTGGAATAATAAACGTTAACGAATGTAGTAGTAAAGACCGGAAGACACCATCTAACAAAAGTTCCATATTGTCGTTGTTGATAGCAGGTTGCGATAAGTTTGCAACTTTCCGTACTAGGGCAAGTAAAGTATTCCTTAAAATCAACGGGATACCCCCTGTCTTCTTTTTCAACAATTCTAAAAATCGATGTCGTATACCATCTGAGGGTAATAACCAGTCCTTCAAGGACTTTCCATCATAAGTTGCCAGCTCAATATATTCGTTAATATCACGGAGGTTAAAGGGATTCAACCGCAACATACGAAGACTCACACTACTGGAGCGAGCATCAGACAAGGGGGCCGAGATTTCAGCAGTCCGACCTGCCAAATAGACAATTAACTTCCCTGTAATCAAAAAACCACGTAAAATACGGAAGAAATTCCGGAAAGGTACATATTTTGGGTCAGACTCGACGAACTCTTTCGCGCCAAGTTCACTATAGTATGTGGTGAGGTAACTCAGGTGACTAAGTTCGTCTATCATCAAAAATAAATATCGTTTCTGAAATTGTTCGAGAAGAAAATTAATAGCTCCTACAGTATCGAATTTCTTTACCGTCCTCTGAGCCATCTGAAGAGCGTCCGTATCTTTACCATTTTGTCGATAAGCGTTCAAAATAATATTATACATCAAAGCCTTTCGAAAACTTGGAAAAGGAGCATCAGAAAAGCTCTCTCTTAGTTCTAAGATAACTGACAAAGTTTGTTCCGCAAAGTGTTTCCAAGGCACCTTCAACGCACTCGGTTGGGGGTTATCGTTTGAACTGTGTAGTTGTTGAAAAGCCTGTGCATTGGAACACTCACGCTCTGCAAAAATATTCAAATAGGCCAAAAAGTTTTGGCCTACAAATGTTTTGCCGGCTCCATAAATATGCGGCGCAAAACAGCAAGCCGGGCGATTGAACGAAGGCCCACCGTACGCCTTCTCCGAGAACTGAAAAAGAAACGTCTGTATAATTGTCCTGACGTCCTCTTCCCTGTCAATTTGTGGTTCTTTTAAGCGGTATATTGTTTGCATTATCCAAAGACTGATACAACTCGAAACTTTCAACAACGAATGACCTAAACACAAATTGTAAATTGGACAAATTGATAATGTTTTTCAAGAGTTTCCAGGGCGGCTATACAGTTACTTTGGATATCTTTAAGTTGGTTTATGACACTTTAGCCACTTCAAACCTATCGAGGGATTAAAGTTGTAAAAATGAAATTTCGGAATTTAAACCTCTCTTTGAACATATTTCAAGCTTTGAATTGTTTCTATTGTAACAGTCCCACCTTTTCCTTTGAGACGTTGAGCTCCACTTGGCTTGTATTGTCTTTTTGGATTGTCCAATATTGAATACCTCTGTTACCTTTATATACTCCATTCAAGAAATATCGTTGTTTAAACTCTGGTATCCCATGGAAATTCGCTGTTTGCGTTTCGAGGAGATAACCAAGGCAATGGATTCCAAATAACTCAAGGTCGTGAACCTTTCATCTCTCTCGTAAATCAGCAGGTTTTTATTGAATGTCGTTTTAGAATATTTTTCGTGCATATCTGCAGTCAGAATCTTGGTCCTTTAGGCTCTTGTCGATATCAGCCCTTGGGTTCACATTTTTAAGATAGTTTGTAAGAACCTTAACTAGATTCTTAGTCGAATCCTATTCCTTTTATTTTTGGGCACTTTAGTTGTGTCCGTTTTCATTTAGGAAGATACTCTTTTTAAAGAGACGAATTATAGGTTTGTGATCAGATTTGGAACATAAAAGACATTTCTCAGAATAGCATGCAAAAGAAATCCAGGGACTATTTCTACCCATCTGTCATAGTGTGTCCTCATAGAATGGCACCTTTAAAAGGGTCAGATTCATGGGTTCAGTTGGTGATTCATCTACTTTCTTATTTACCTCAGAGTCAGTTAATGAAGGTCATCCGGATAAGATATGTGACCAAGTAAGTTTTTATGTATTCAGTTAGCAGACTTGTTTCATTACTCTTGTTTCACAAAGGTTTCCGATGCCGTCCTAGACGCTTGCCTTGAAAGGGACCCTCTCGCAAAGGTAGCTTGTGAGACAGCCACAAAGACTGGCATGGTTATGGTTTTTGGTGAAATAACTGTAAAGGGTGCTACTATTGATTATGAGAAGGTTGTGAGAGATACCATAAAGGAGATTGGTTTCGATGATGAGAAGAAGGGCTTGGACTATAAGACTTGTCGAGTGTTGGTTGAGTTACATCAACAGTCACCAGATATTGCACAAGGAGTTCATGAGAACCGTGCAGCTGATGACGTTGCTGCTGGTGACCAAGGAATTATGTTTGGTTATGCCACGGATGAGTCTCCAGACTATATGCCGTTGACACATAGTTTTGCTACTCGTCTTGGGAAACGTCTGACTGAAGTACGTAAGAAAGGCACTTGTCCTTGGGTTCGTCCAGATGGCAAGACCCAAGTTACTATGGAATATCGAAAGGAGAATGGTCATTTGGTGCCTTTAAGAGTTCATACTGTCGTCATATCTACGCAACACGATGATAACGTATCGAATGAGAAGATTCGTGCAGATTTGCTGGAAAAAGTTATCAAGGAAGTCATTCCCAGTAAATATTTAGACGATAAGACTGTTTATCATTTGAACCCAAGCGGACGTTTTGTGATTGGAGGACCGGAAGGTGATGCAGGTTTGACAGGGCGAAAGATCATTATTGATACTTACGGTGGTTGGGGTGCTCATGGTGGTGGCGCTTTTTCTGGAAAAGATCCTACAAAGGTCGACCGCTCAGCCGCTTATGCTGCGAGATGGGTTGCCAAGTCTATTGTTGCTGCAGGACTTGCACGTCGTTGCTTGGTTCAGCTATCTTATTCTATTGGAATCGCCTCACCACTCTCCGTCTTTGTGGATACTTATGGAACGGGAACCAAGCCAGATCAAGAAATCTTGGAAATAGTCAAGAAGAACTTTGGTAAGTTTTGCGTTTTACTTTAAGATTGATCATAACCATGTTTTGTACCATAAGATCTTCGTCCTGGTCGTATCATAAAAGATTTGAATTTGTTAAGGCCTATCTATAAGCAGACTGCAGCTTATGGCCACTTTGGCAGAGATCCCAAAGTAGAATCGACGTTTACGTGGGAAATACCTAAGAAACTGGAATTTTGAATATCCAATAAAATTATAAAGAATATTGTGCAAAAATGGTAGTCACATTGTCTGTTACATTTACAAATAACATTTTGTTCTCAAAAAGAATCCACGACGAATTGGTATCAGAACAACTTGTTCTTTCGTCATTTGTTAGTTATTTGTACCTTTTTGAAGTTTTGGAGTAAGAGCTTCTACGATGCTCTTGAAACAAGGCTTTCTCTTCCAAGTCATCGAATACATATTCATTGTGATAGGATCGTTTTCCGTGACCTATTAGGAAAGATAATTAATATTATCAATTCACATCAGTTTCATTATCAACCGAATAAACAACACATACTTTGAAGCGATTCGTCCTCGTCTAAACGAATACAATGGCCTTGACGAACACGATTCCACAACTTGGCAACACTTTGTGAAAAATCTACCTGAACAACAATCAACAAATTTTAGCAAAAAAATAGTTAAACCAGTATATTCCTACTCTTATCCTTCGATCATCAATCAAACAATTGTTCATTTTAAAAAATGCCTGTTCACAAGCTTTACGGTCAGGAAACTCTATAAATCCATAACATAGGGACTCGCCAGTAACTTTGTCTTTAATTATCTCAGCCTTACAACCAATTTCACTACTTTCTACACATAGTCAACCAATTCATAACAAACCTTGCATTCACCAAACCGAGAAAAAATAAGTTCCAAATCTTCGGAACGAGTCACAGGATTCAACTTGCAAACAAATAATGTCTACATAGAATAAAAGTCATTAGACTGGTCCATCTTGCACAATTTTCTCTCTTACATTATCCGGTGGTTTAACTTCTGCATCAGGAATATCTCCAATGATCTCTAAAACCTCTGCACGAGAATGTGCCTCTTTTCTACGTCTCAACTTTTCTCTCTCTTCACTATCCATTCCTTCCTCTTCTTGCCAGATTTCATCATCATCTGAAGATTTACTTTCGAATTACAATCACTTTTCTTCTTCTACAGAAACTTACCTAGTCGTACTTCAGAGGACACGACATTTTGGTTTCCATCTCGTTCAGGAGAAGAAGGTATGGGTGGCATACCTGGAGGATCAGGAAAAGGGTCGTCCAATATAATCGTATGATAGATGCGAATAACTTGAAAAGGTTTCTTCTTTTCGTCAACAAGGACCGATTCTATTGCTTCAACTGTTTCCCAACCCTATAGAAAATAATATAAACAACTTGAATACGCAAATGAATAGGAATAAATACCTCTTCTACTTGACCAAAAATGGTATATTTCTCATCCAAGTAGTCCAACTGATCACTAAGAGTAATAAAAAACTGACTGCCATTAGTATTTGGCTGACCGGCATTAGCCATAGAAACTCGTCCTTTGCGATTATGTCTATCAGTGAAAAACTCGTGTTTTAGCACTTTCAAAATCTTACATAAATAATAAAGTACCGAAGCTTGGGAGTGAACTCGTCTTCAAAGTATCGTGCTTGTTCTCCAAAACAAATTCCATATATGCTTTCACCTCCTTTACCTGTAATTGTCGGGTCACCTGTTTGTATAACAAAACCCTAAATTCAAAAGAATCAACCATAAAACTTCTAAAAAGACAGTTTCAACTACAAGCTCACCTTGTCAACATAATGAAAAGTACAGAGGTGATAATACTTGATCTTGCAAAGTTTGAGAAAATTTTTACAAGTTAAAGGTGCAAGGTCTGTGAAAAGGTCAACAACAATATCTCCTCTTGAAGTCTGCAACAAAACACTCATGCTTTGGCGAATGCTAAGTATTTCACAACTTTTAGAAACCACCTTTCGTAATCTACTGTATACAGTTGTAACTCAACAGAAAAATGACAAGGCTATAATGAAGGTGAATTGTCGAACACTCTCTTCTTTCACAGTAGCTATAGTTTCTTGTATACTTGGTGTTATAGTGACAAAAGATTTCCAGTCAGTTGTATGAAAAAAATTGGAAACTGTTAGGAAGTTACCAAAATGATTAGCTCTTAGCAGTTGAAGATGCTGAATTTAATCAATTTATTATGATTACAAAGCACAACTCCATTTTTTATGATTGCCAACATTATGTCAAAGAACCAAGACGCTCCTTATCGACCTGTGACTTTAACCTCACGAAATCTCAAGGTCTTTGATTTTCTTTCGTTTTTTCTCTTTTATATTGGTACAGTGCTATCTTGTAATCATAGGAAGACAATAACTTTTACCTCAACTTTTGTCCATCAGAGATTAAAAGATGAAGGTACTTTTCCATTCTTTCAAGTTGAAGAGAGTCACCAGCAACGTACGCAGGTTCATACCATATGAGCAAATACCAGTCAAATCTAGCCAAACCATTGTAATTTCATAGCATTCGTACACAACGCACTTGCAGAATTCCAAACAGGAAAGGGTTTGTATGTTTTTGCCATTGTTAGATATGACTCGTAGTCATCTGAAGCAGTCTTCTATAAAATGCAAGAAAGTTAAAGCTGCCCGAGAAACTCTTAACAAAGAAGTCGCAAGCAGAACCATATAATTCTTGGTCTGTGGTTGTCCAATTTCTAAACCGTTTGTTTAGCTAATTATAGGCATATTTTATTGCACACTTGGCAAAAGTTTAGATTGACGCTATCAGCTATATGACACTTGATTTAAGATTGAGGACGGTCTTCCTCTCGTTCCAGTTCTATAAACTCAACCAGTGAATCTTCAACCCAAAAATCAAACCTCACAGGTGTTGAGATGCCTCCCTTTAACTTGATAGAATGTGTTCAATTCATAAAAGAGGAATTCCCTTGCTTTTGTACAGCTAATAAAGAGAACCTCACAAGTTGAGACAAAGTTAATATCTGTTGGCAGTCTTGCTCTTCGCAATTTTTAGACCTATACAACTGAATTCAACGTTACAAAGCCTATTCCAATCAAACTAACTATGTTCCACATAAAGTACTGTTAACACTAAATGATGAAAATTAGCCATATCAAAGCAATGTGACTATGAAGTTTGTTCAATCGGATTTCACTTAACTTTTGCAACTATTCAAAGTTGAGACAGCTGGTGGTCGATTCCAATGCATAAGTTTTGAATAAAATTGTCAACCTCTATGTAATCTTACAAGAGAGTTTATAACATACAGTAAATTATGTCGCCATATAGAGCTTTGAGATAGACTGCTTGAAGACAGAGCTGAAGTTTTAACAAAAATTGAAAACTTTTAAAGTGACTGGTTCTATTGTCATTCATTGGGTAATAAGTTGGAATAAGAATCTAGCACTTGGCATATCATCTCCTCAAATACTTGCATTCCATAGGAAAACACGACACAAGCGAATATATATACTTCAATACAAATTCTTCATAACCAAATAAGAAACATTGAAGAAATCATTTTGGCTAATGATAATTCTTCCTGGTAAAGCTCTCTCAGTTTCTTTGTCAAAGAATAGATTCTCTAAAAAGTGATTTTGCATTGCTTCCAGTTGTAAGCCATTTTATCGAGTCTATTTCTTTCGAGTAGCAGTTTGTAGAGTTGTTTGGAAGACAAGTAATCCCTTTCTCTTTCTTGCACAAAATATTCTCAAATGGAACTTTCATCTGTTATGAGTATATTCGAGTGACCTGCAGCATAACTCCATTTATTCATGAGACAAGACCATTCAAAAAAGTAAGAGGCCGTGAATTCTTTTAGTCCTCGCAGAACCTTAAACGATACTTTGTCATATAAGCACACTGATGTTGTTCCTTTCCCAAAAGTTTCTTTTGAATGTTCGTCGTCATAAGAAAATCGTTCTGCACTTAATAAAGGAATGACTTGAACTCTTTGCAATAAGATATAAAAGCTTGTCAGTTGAGGTTCAACAATGCCCATTTAAGGAAAAAGTTCCTAGTTAGTATTCTAAAATAACGACAGTGTCAATTTCATATCAACCCAACTAGTTTCCGACAGTGAGAGCTTCCTCCAAACTTTATTTATTCTTTCCATGACTTTAAGAAAAAAAATACGGTTAATGGATCCGTTCATATTCTAAAGTTACTAAGAAAACTCTTCAGTAATGCCACTAAGCAGTTTGGCTATTACGATGGGATCATTGATACCCATGCGAAGTAATGAATCTTCATTAAGTCTGGAAAGCGAAACTCTGCCAAACCTTGAAAGTTTCCTAAAACAATAGGCAACATCCTCTTCAGAAAGACCACAACGGTCTCTTAAGAAAGTATTCCAATCAAATGACGAAGACAAAGAACTCGATGCTGCAACCCTTTGTTCGCTTCGTGCATCTCCTCCTTCCACTTGCATAGCACTTTGAAGCTCTTCCACTTGCATCCTATTCTCCTCATTGGTTCTCGGTCTTATATTTCGAGCCACTCTTGAAATAACATTTGATTGCTCCAAAGACGAAACATATGCATTGGACATCGACTCAAAAACAGTTTCACACCATACTGAAAAGTTTTTAGAAAACTCTCCTCGGTTTGCTTTCCCAATTTTCCTCAACGTTTCGACATTATCTCGTCCCAAATACACTTCAAGGTTCCTTTGAGAAACAATTACCAATTGCAGACATGATCGACTACTTTCATTCAAAGTTGATCCCGAAGAATGTTGAGTCACAAAACGACTTGCATCTTCAACAATATTATGTTCTTCGGTAGAGAAACCTACAGATCGATCATATCTAGTACATACTACCACAAACTGAAAACGAAGTTGAACAGATGAAAAAGATTCGTCATTCAAAACGGAAACAACTCCCTTAAAAAAATGTTCGGCTTCCTCCTCAATATTTGTTTTCGAAAATTCAGTTTTGTGATAAAATTTGAATGAAAATCCAACAACATAACGTGTTTGTCCATTATGGAATACAACAAATGCATCAGGACCACTAGAATTGCCATCCTTTGGAACAAAAATACCACAACGTTGTAAATAATCCCTATAATGAACAGAAAATGAACCAGAGACATTTCTCAAGATGGGTATATCATAAGATTTTGTTGATTCCATAGAATAAGAAACATTGTCCTGTTCAATAAAAGAACCCTGGAAAAATCCTGGAATAGCAGAATGTACAATAGGCGAGGAACTAGAATGAAGAAAAGCTAATAAGCGAAAACGAAAGATCTTCATAAATACAAATTCAAAGAAGACTCCTTTTGATGTTGAAGTGTCGGGAATATAACTAAACGGAGATAAAGGAAAAAGTTCAGTAGCCTCACGGAAAAATTTATAGTTGCTATGAGCTCGCAATATAAATTCACAACAACCAATCTTGAATTCCTCGCCCAAAACTTCAGAGTAAAACCCAAAAGTTGCAACCAAATCCATCAAATAAGTTGTCGTTCCACATAGAGCAATTGCAAAGTTGATTGGAAAAACTGTCCCGAGCTGATAATTGAAAAGAACAAATTGATATCGAAGAAGGGTTGCAGAATCTAATATCTCCGGAACAATAAACGTTGTTGTCTTTCGTACTACAGAGTGAAAAATATCATCTAACACACTTTCCATATTGTCATCGTTGATAACAGGTTGCGACAAGTCTGCAGCTTTCTCTGCTAGGGCTACTAAAGTATTCTTTAAAATCAACGGAATACCTCCTGTCTTCTTTTTTAATAATTCTGCGAATCGATGTTGCAAGCCATCTGAGGGCAATAACCAGTCCTTCAAGGTCTTTCCACTATAAATTGCCAGCTCAAGATATTCATTAATATCGTTGAGGTTAAAAGGATTCAATCGCAACATATCGAGGCTCATGCTACTGGAGCGAGCATCAGACATACGGGCTGAGATTTGAGATGTCCTGCCTGCCAAATAGACGATTACCTTCCCTGTCATCAACAAATCACGTAAAAAGCGGAAAAAATTCCGGAAAGGTACATATTCTGCATCGGGCTCGATAAATTGTTTCATGGTAAGTTCACTATAGTATGTGGTGAGGTAACTCAGGTGGCTAAGTTCGTCTATCATCAAAAATAAATATTGTTTCTGAAACTGTTCGAGAAGACAATGAACAAATAAAAAAACACCAAAATGCTTCACCGCTCCGTCCGTGAAATCTAAAGAGCCTCGCGCAGCCATACCATTACACTCGGTCAGCAGCCAGAACAATATTATACATCAAAGCCTCTAGAAACCTTGGAAAAGGAGCACCAGAAAAACTCTCTCTCAGTTCTAAGACAACTGACAAAGTGTTTTCCGCAAAGTGTTTCCAAAAAAAGTTCTTCACCTTAACTCCTCCCAATGAGCTCGTGTTGCTTTCAGGGAAATGGCCAGGGCGTCCCTCCGTCTCCTTTTGCTCTTCTTCTTCGGCAAATTTGTTCAAAAACTCTAAAAAGTGTACACCGACAAAACTCTTCCCGGCTCCGAAGATATGCGGAGAAAAAGAAACAGCGGGACGTATGTCATTCAAGTTTCCCTCAGTTGGAGAAAACTGGTTCAAATAAGTTAGAATAATAATGTAAACATCTTCTTTTCTATCTATTAACGGTACTTTTGTCATTCCAGGCAAACTTATGCGTATCTCTTGACTAGCCATTTTACACGCCGCCAATCCAAAATCAATGAATGAGTGATGATGAGAAAAGGGTGATGAAAGCGATGACCTAAAAGCTTTCAAAGGAGCCGAGAACAAAACACTTGGAGGAGGACAAAGGAGTTGGAAGGAGTGTATGTTTTATTGTTCGAGCGATTGCTTTATTTGGTGATTGGTAAAAATGATCTCTTTGACACTTCTAGACTCACAATGACAATAGAGAGAAAGCAGGAATATTTTCTTGCTTGTCATAACTAGAAACTTTCTTTTACAATAGACAAGAAATAGATTTCTATGAATTTTTGTGGTGAATTAGATTGATGGGTACTCTTTCTATGGCTTGTATACCGTAAGAGAGTTTTTCTACTATCTTCCACACTATCTTACACGCAAACTCCTATATACAAGTCTAATAAGATACAAGCTTTTTGTAAGTTACAGACGAAATACAGTGGGAAACACAGAATTGCAATGAATGGGAAGTCTGTTAGTTTGTAACCGTTCGTAGCAGTCTATAAATACAAAAATATCTAAATGAATTTGGAGAAGAGTATAATGAAGATTGTCATACTGACTTATCATTAAATACAAGCCATTATTGATATAATAGCTACACAAGTTGTCTATCCTTTGTTCGACTTTTACCAAGTTGTGAATATGTCTTATATAAAAACATCAATAAAGGCTTCAAATATAGTAACTATAACCGTTCATTTTCCACATATCGATGCTGAAAAAAGAGCAAAAGATTGAGCCAAAAAATTATTTAACTAAAGAAGAAACCTTGCATACTTGAGTCAAGGTCGAGTAGTGTACCAACTTGAAAGCTTCAGCAATTCTCCAACTGAAAGCCACTCCATATTGAAGAACTTTTACCCAACATGACTCTTGACTGAAAGACGTTGTAGTTCCTAAGTTATCGGTCAAGTGATTGTTGTGGAATGACAATACTTCAAGATTGGATATGGTTTCCTTTGACTAATTAGAAACAATTCTGTTCCACTCTCAAAGTTGTCCTTTGCAATGCAATATAAATAGAACTCCTATGTAAATAGTAATTGTCTGAAATAGAAAGTTCTTATCTCAGTGTCCAAATGGGTAGAGTCACTTAAGATGTCTCTTGTACTATCGATAATTGAACAAAGTTTTTCATCTTTGCAACCGGGTTACTTTCCCTATCTAAGAGTCGGTGAGTTTTCAGTCTAATTCACTAAAACAGAGTTTGGATATATAGTGTCGTGAGTACTTTTGAGATAGAGTTTGAATTGCAAACCAAAATACTCTTTTTAGTATTTCCTCTTACCTTTGCTATATTTTCTCTTGGATCCAACAAGTTTCATATTTGTAGAAGCCATTCATATGAATTCCAAGGCTAGAAATGCAGTTTGAAAAAAACACATAAAAACGAAAGGAATCTAAACTTTTATCGAATTTCAACAAGCTAAAACTCTTTTTAAGACCGCAGTGCAGGTTCTCAAGTTAGAGGAAGCCTCAAGTTTTTGCTGCAACTCCCTTCGTTTGTTGTCTAAAACCGAGGAAAACTCTCTTCTATTCAGTTAACAAAAGACAGGAAGGACAGTCCAAGTGAAATCTACAAACAACCTTTTTCTGTCTCAGTCTTTGAAAATTATAGTAAAAGGAGTTACTAGTCTTCTTTCAACAGACTAGAAAGACAACATAGCAGACACTTGAAGAATGTTTTGAGATATTCTTTCGGTAACCACTTTACTAAGTATTTGGACAAGAAAGGATATTTTTCATTCTAGTTGTATTCAACATGTATGTAAGTATAGTCTATTCATTTTGAATCATTGCTACAACTCTGCAATATCGCAAAATTGACACCAAAAATAGCCTTCAAATGAAAAACTTTTAGTTTTGAAACATGTTCAAAGGTATCTCCGAAATATTTGAAAGATTGCACTAGTGTATTAATCGAATCATTCTCCTGCACACAAGTGCATATCTCAATATCCAATTTCTGTAAGAGTCAACAACTCCTGTTTTCTCCTCTGAAAATACTTGCAGACAATAGTGACATTTGATACTGTGGATTCTGCTAAGAGAAAACTTATTTTCAAAAAAGTTCAATTCAGTCCAACTGAGACAATCCTATCGATTCTCTTCTCGTTTTTCATCATAGCATTTAAATCATAGTTGAATTGTCTCTTCCAAGTAGTCGACTATATAGTTGAGATGTTTTTGAAGGTAAACATGACTGTTTAGGTTTAAAGGCTTTCACTGCCTTCTCTTGTACCATCAACTTTGAACTTTGTAAAAACCACAAATTGTAAACATAGATAAGAAAGCAAACTATATAAAACACAAAGCTGCCTTAGGGAATGGATAACTCCAAGAGAACTCTTATGTCTTCCAGTACGAAGAAAACAAAACTTTTAAAAGCTCTGCAAATTCAAGGAAAGATTTGTTCAGCTCCACTCGTCTCCTACTCTTTTTCCACTCTCTCAAACATCAGCTCCTTGAATAAGTGAGTCATAATACAAAAGTCATTCGCGTTAGACACTAGGCAGAAGACTCTCGCGAAATAGAAACAGATGGATACACTAGTACAGGCTTCTTTTAAGATATTTGTAACAAGAATCAAAGACAACTCAAAGTTTTGTATAAACAAACTGTCTATAAATACAAGAAACGTTCATTTCCAATAGGGACAAGTCAAACATAAAGAAAGAAGAAAAGATATAGTCTTATCCAAATTGCTCTAAAAAGAAGGAAAATGCCTCTTTCAACTTTGCATTATTCAGCAGAATAAAATTGTGCAGACTCAAATTGATATTGTGATTATCCAAACCGGTAAAGGTCTTGTTCTCTTAAATATACTAGATCAATTTCGTCTCCTAGTGAAAAGAAAAGAATATAAACGTAGAAATAATGGAAAAATAAGAATCTTTCATCTCCTCTTCGCAAAGTAACAAAGAAAGGTGAATCTTGAAATACATGTGCAAGGAGAAGCAAAAGCATCACCACTTTTACCGTTGTTATACTAGTTAAAAGCTCTCAAAAAGTTCTTTACGTGGAGAATGAACCAATAGCCTTGAAACGTTTGAGGTTCGATCCTACTTATCGTAAGTAGTTTATGTACGAATTTGTGTATAGACAAAAGTATTCCCAACCTTTGGTCAGTTTTTTACTATTGTCCTGTCCTCTGTATACTTTCCAATTCTAGAGTTGAATATACGATTTATTCTTCTTTATAACTCGTAATCGAACAAAGATTGCTCCTTGAGCGTAATTTGCATAGAAGGGAAGATTATAGCTCTCACAACGCAAGCCAAACAGAGTTAATGTCATTGAAATTAGAAAATGACCATTTTACACCTTTAAGGAGTTTTCCTTAATCTTGAGTGACCAACAAAGAAAGCTTCTCAGATCGAGAACGAGTCAAAAACTAGTTGTAGCAAAAACCGTTCTTGATTTGTTATCAAAATAGGCTCACAAGTAGTTTGAAATTTACCTTGCAGAGACAAGATTGATCAAACTCAACTCTGTTAAAAGGCTACAGTGTCGCTAGGGAGTTGAGAGGACCTTTGTTACGACACTGTTCTTCTCGTTTCACAAAAATACTGAGATGTGAGATTGATGGTATCTAGCACACTTATTGTTCCAGAAACTTTTTACATATCTCCAAGTGGAATATTTTCTTTCATAAAACTGTCACTTAAAATAATATATCTCCAGTGAAAGGAGACAATACAAAGCGATCCTTCTCATAACAATCCAATCAGAAATTCAACACAACGGTTTGATTGTTGGATGGAAAGGAAGTTTCAGTGAGTATTGTCAAGGCTGTGGACCCGATTCAAGTTTGCTATTGAAACTTCTCAGACTTTAATTGCTAAAACAAATTCGTCGTTCGTTTTAGTTGGACAAGTGAATTTCTATTATCTACCTTTCTCTTTTAAGCTCTGCAAATGTTTCTTTTAGAACAATCCATCGAGTCCTGTGCTCTGAGTTCAAAGTAGACTGTAGTTTCTTTTTAGTAAGTACAAATTTTATTATCTCTTTGGAGTTTATATACTTTATGCAACACTTGTTGTTATTTCACTTCTGGTCTTGTATGGAAATTTGAGATTAGCATTGTCGAGAAGAGAACAAAGACAAAGGAATTCAAGCTGTCGTTGAGTGTTGGTACATTAATCAACTAGTTGTCTCACAAGTTTGTTTATTTTTATCGATAATTGTTCCAGAACATTTTTGCGTATGTATTAGCAGTTGAAAGTCCTGTAGTCTGTTGTTGAGAAACAGTCTTTGGGTTGATATTTATAAGATATTCTGCAAGAAAACAGTTAGACTCAGTTGAGTGTTTTGTTCAGTACACATAATTATATTCCGTATGGTAGTTTTTTGTCTTCTATATGACTCTTTTCAAGATGGAAAACTCGGTCTGTAACTCTGCAACAGGCATTTCTCAGGATAGCATAGGAAAGTCTCGAGTCCATCATTGCATATTTTCAATGATTGTTTGTATTGTCGAGCGTTTAGATCAATTCTCTATTGATTCGAATATATATTTTGAAATATTACGGATAGAGGGCCTTAGATAACGAAAGCTGAATAAACTTGTATTTTGAAAGCAAGGAAAAAGTTTTCAGTTCAAAATATACTCACCTTGTTGAGAACCATGAAATAAAGCAAGCAAAAGGACACTGTTGAAAATCTTGGTTGTGTTCACCTGGGTAAAAAGTTGTGACAATGGCGATTGTAGTTACTCGTCCGTTTTTGAAAGACGCCTTTGTTTTTATGAATTACTGGTTTTACCGAGGGTGAAATATGTCTAAAAGGATATTTAAGTCGTAAGAGTGATAAAGTTGGAACTAGTATTGATGGTGTTTCTGAAAGGCATCTATTGCAAATTGTCTTTGGTCCATAGTACAGTTGGAAAGGAGGGTAACATTAGTAGGAAGGTATGAATGGGAAACAAGGCGACTTGTGTATAACAGTATTTGCCTTGTCAAGAGTGCTGGCTGATCTGTTTTTCATTTCAACACACTGAAAGTCATTCTGTTGAAAGTGGTGGTAGTTGTAGCTGTCAAAAAGTGAAAAGGAGACTTCACCTTTTGTGCAAACAGGTTGCATTTGAATAGTATACAAAGTAGCTCTGAAAGAAACTCACGAAGGATTGGTTGAACTTCTACAATGTTACACAAGTGCACACATTGATATCATCGTGTCCGACTAGAGTTTTTGGTTTGACTCTGAAGATAAAGTCCAACTCTTGATAGATAATTCCTAGAAAGCATACGCAGACGAACAAAGTAGTTTGCACATTGGCACAAACCATAAAGCATTTTTCTATTATCGCAGCAAAATCAAACCATTCGCCACTACTTGAAATTCAACCACATGAACAACAACAAATATGAGCTCAAGGCTGGTAAAGTATGGCATAGTCATCAAGTCTACAAAGAGAATGATTCCTGCTTGTATCTTTTACTGTTTTCTTCGTCGTTGGCATGAGTGGAAAAGTGTCATTGTTTTATTTACTTGGAATTGTAAACAGACAACAACAACAAGACAAAGTTATAGTGTTTGGTTATAGTGGTACATGGAATATTAATAATAGTTTTTGTCATAAAAGTACGAATTTGACCTATTTTTTACCATACAGGAAAATTGCATTGTTGAGTTTACAAAATAAAAGGGCATCATTTGCACACTTACAGACTATTCTTGTACCTTGCTGTCGGTATAACTAAATACGGTTCTGATTTTGAACAACAAATAGGGTATCGAGTTGCTTTAATGGTCGATTTTCGGATTTTTCTCCTACATGTTTGAGACTAATCTTTACCTTTTGATTCTTGAAACGAACTTATTTGTTATCTCATGATAGTATGATGAAGCAACTAGTCGTCATTTCTTTTCGGAAAACGTCGACGTACAACTTTTCAGATGCTTTTTTCATTGGAAATCCTGATCACAAAGAATCTCTTTGTCCCGTGATAGTTGCGTTGCATTTGTAGGGATGGGTAACTCCAAGTGATCAATTCAAGACAATTTCGTCAGTTGAATCAAGTAATCTTTGACAAGTGAACTTGCAGTATCATGAAAGTGTACAACATACTGTCTTATGTGATCTTGAATCTACTACTGATCTATGTGGATATATTGTATTGTTCTTATGTCGAAACTACACCTTTTGACTATTTATGCTTCAGAACATTTCCATCTTACTTCTTCGACCCTAAGACCAGCTTGATATGGAGTGGTCATCTAGTCGATAAGGATAAGATAATATTTCTATCTCGTTTTTTCTCTTCTTTATCGGTTTAATTGTGGAATGGTGAAGATCTTGTTTTTTAGAGTTGTAATATGTTGTAAAAACAGTTGAATGCTCATTGTACAAGAAAAGGGATGAAGATGATAGAAAGTAGTATCCAAAGACTGCGGGATGATGTAAATTCAGAGAAGCAACAAGATTGCAGTCAAAGTTCTATATAAACGATCTATTGGGAATAGAAATTGAACTTGTCTTAGTACGAAATACTGGTTGTTTTCCCTTATTCATATGAATTTTCATAAAAGACAAAAATTTACGTTTTACATAGTATATACTTTTCATTGAAAGAATATAGAAAGGTCAGTTGAAAGAACTTCAAGGAAAAGAAGTAAATGAATGCTTCCCTGGCTTCACGGGGTTAAAATATCAGATCTATGATGTACAGATTTTGAGGTTGATGCTCACAAAAAGCAGAATCAATTCTGAGATTTTTACACAAGTAGCAGCAAAACACAAAATAGTTGTCCTGTTCTAATTTCAGGATCTTTTTGTATATCCTTTGATGCTTGAACCTTTTCGCAGCCTTTGGTGGTTTTCATCCACCTCTTAACCTTGGACTATTACCACAATTGATTCAAGTGATAAATGACAATGTATTTATGCCGTACCAATACCTTGTTCTATGTATGTGTTGAATTTGAATCTTATTTCAAAGTGATATCCGAAACAATTCTGGTTACAGCTGTGTTGAACGAAGTAATAATAACTTGCTTTAGAGTACCCTGAATCTTATCACTTCTAGTTAAATCTCAACCGGATATGGCACAACTATTCTAGTAGATACGTAACAAAAGGTCTATTTGATTTCTTCCTTCTCAACGTATCTAGAAACTGGTTACTGCTTTATATTACTTGAATTGTATACTGAATTCAATGATTTACTGTTCAATGGAAAGAAAGTAAGATATTTCTTGATACTGCTCATCTAAGATAACATTCTATATACGAGTTGGTCATTTGTTGATAACTAGTCGAATATCTCATCAAGACGAAATTCTGTTTCATAAGTAAAAATGTCCTCTATGGTTCGTTCAACTTTTGAATTCTTAGAAATTATACTGAATTTATCGAACGAATTAGTCCGTATCTCGAGAAAAACGATTTGCCATATAGTATTAATAGTAGTATTATTACTAAGGATACAGAAGACTAGGGAGATGAAGACTTGGTTTGAGAAAAACTTGGTAGTGTTTGAGTGTCCAATAATTCCTCCGCGATATTGAATACGTTTTCGTTGATCATTTCATCCTAGATAGCTTCGCGAATCGACTCAAGCGATGAATTGTAATGTATCTTTGCAGTGCTACGAATCTGTTACTACCAGTTTATATATTTTGATATGAACTAGTTGTTTGTTCAGATATAAATACGTCAAACTGTACTTGATTCAATTTCATAACTACTTGTTTTGAAGTACCTTCAGTTATACAATTTCGTTCCAACCAAGCATTACTGGGTACACTATAGTCACTTCGCAGACAAGAGTCAGATTTAAATCTTTTTTCAAGTGTTCGCATCTAAATGCGTTGCTTGTTAGAAACGTTCAAAGTTTGCTATTGAAATATAGCCCTAGCAATGAATGGAATCAATGTGTTAGACAAGATAACGGCACAGCTCGATGCACAAAAAGTTGAATCAACGTTTCCATTCAAAATCAATTGTTTGATAGCAAGACTAATATACGTTGTTATTTTTTAGGGGTATCTACGAGAGAGTTGGTTGAATTGTCATTATGTGGACATTGGGTTATCCAATAGAGTTTCTGTTAGATAGTGTTTGTATAAGATGGATTCTTTAAGGTAGAATTGATACTTTATTGAATACTAGTTGTCAAGTTGAGAAAGACTTTGTACCTTTGCACTTGAAATATCGCTGTTGTATGTACAGAGTCTTTATATCCGAAGCAGTGTTTTATGTGGTCTTTAGGCTCCCTGTATGCTTGATTCAGCGTCGAATTGTCCAAGATTATCTCGATTTGCCTAAAGTATTCTAGTCCTTACTCTAAAAGGATGATTTACAGACTATTATTTGGATTACTTAAAATCAAGTCGAAGATCAATTCATGTGAGAATCACCGGGTGAGAATCCGAATTGCAACAAAGCATCAATTTTCCCTTGATATTTGTATGCTGCGTGCACTACTGGGAAAATGGTCGACCATAATTCAATTTAGGTACATTTGTGGATTGACTTTCATATTGAATGACAATGTGTTTCTAGAATATTGAGAACATGTTACTATGGATGAGCATAAATCAATCAGCATCCAACATTCTTGTATCTGTACGGAATTCAATTGAACTTTGTTTAAATCCATTGATTCCTATCACTATTGGTGGAGCACATTCTCGTTTTACTGCCTTGGCACCAAGCTCAACTTGCATCATAGAATCATTAATTTTTGATAATAAAGGTATTGTGCTAAAAGTCTATTGCTTCGTTCTATTGACTGGTCGGAGAGTAGTCATCATCTTGTTTATCTTATCTTTTCAAGAAAGTTGCAATTACTGAACACTAAAAACTGAACTTTAATTGAAAAAAAGTATGACAGCAATAAACTATACTATTCATAGACCACAGAATCATTTGATTTAGAAGAACATTCAACTAGTTTGTAGACGATTGGTCACAAACGAACCGCAAAAAGAAGCAATGTAACCTTGCTGATACAAGCTATTGAATCTCTTGTCATGTTTATATGTTGTGTAGTACAAGATGAAGAAAATGAATCCTTTCATTTCAACTTTTATACTACTCGTTGAACAAAAAAATACACCAATTTGCTTTGGAAGAAAATAGATGATGGAAGATATATAGTGAAAAAAGAAAGAAATGGCTTCCTAGTTCAATAGACTACAGACATAGTGTTATGAGCCAAAAGTCTTGACTTTGATTCTCATTAGAAACATCAACGATACTCTTGTCGTCATTAGTAGAAAAAGTATTCCCTAGTAGTATCTCATACTGGTAATAGTAGAGCGTTTATGGCATTTTGTTTTGTTTATCCATTCTACTGATATGCATGACCTGTATTTGAACACCATAAGACAAAAAGTAGGCTGTTGAAACAATATGTTTAATGTTTGTGTATTTCATGGCATCCCTAATCGTTATAAATTGTCCAAAGCTTCAAAGACCTGATTACTTTAGGCATTTTTTATTTTTTTCTCACGAACTTTATTCTTCTTCTTCCCTTTTTTTATATCTAAAATGAATATCATACAATCCTCACTGATAGAATACAATCAAATTTCTATTCGAAAAGGTAAAGTTTAGAATAAAGCAAGGCATATACAATCTTACTTGCAGAATCATTATTTGCATTTCTGTAGATATTATT
This sequence comes from Galdieria sulphuraria, assembly GCF_000341285.1. Lineage (NCBI taxonomy): Eukaryota > Rhodophyta > Bangiophyceae > Galdieriales > Galdieriaceae > Galdieria > Galdieria sulphuraria. The sequence goes on from NW_005178474.1 coordinate 309,390, forward strand.
CTCTATATAGCTGTAACTTTCTTTACTGGTTTGGAAAGTGTAGACAACAACATTTATAGGAAGAACAATATCAAGTTTATGATTCAACTCGATCTCGACACTAGTATTCCATGAAGAAGGATATCACTCCTCATCATACTCGACGAATGGTTTCGAGTTCGACCTAATCATCTATCTTAT
>NW_005178473.1:0-78419 GCF_000341285.1 Galdieria sulphuraria
AGTACTTTTGGAGATCAAACTCACAACAAAAGTATAGATAAACCAATGCTCTTTATGACTTGTTATTATTGGTAAGACTCTTCAAAACATCGTTCTTACGTAATTTTTCTTTTTCTTCTTGAGATAACAATCTTCCAAAATCTCCCTTTTCTTTCCTCTCACTATATCTATCTACTAAAAAAGAAGAATGGTCTCTCAACATCAACGAAAACTTGACCAACTCTTCAACTACATCGACCAATCGATCTCTCAAAGGACTAGGTTTCATTCTGTTATATTCATCAAACTCTTGCCAAGCTTTAGGAATAGAAGACTGATTTGGAATAGTAAACATACGCATCCACCTTCCCAATACTCGCAATGTATTTACTGCGTTAAAGGATTGTGAACCTCCATTCACTTGACATATAGCCAAAGTACGACCTTGTGTAGGACGCACGGAACCTAAACTAAGTGGTATCCAGTCAATCTGATTTTTAAAACAACCCGTTACGTTCCCGTGCATTTCAGGTGAACACCAAAACTGTGCTTCTGACCAAAGAGCTAATTCTCTCAATTCTTGGACCTTGTGATGGGTTTCCTCCACTTGACCTTTTACAGGTAACTCTGTAGGATCAAAAACTCGTACGTCTGCACCCAAATAATCCAACAATCTGGCTGCTTCATAAGCACAACAACGAGAGAAAGACCGTTGTCTTAAGGAACCATACAATACTAGTACTCTTAGTGGTCTGTCTTGAGCTTCCTTTTCATACAAAGACTTGGCACCAGAAATATCTATATCCTCAATCCAGTCATTCTTGTCAGAGTCTAAACGAAACTTTTTCCATTCACTCAAGTCCTTTTCAGCTGTCAATGGACAATCCATTTCTCAATGTGTATACTCAACAATATCTCAAGTCTTATTTGTCTTTCAAATATACTCATTGATTCTTATGACAACTTGTAAACATCATTTCATCATCATTGATAGCGCAAAAATAGAGACGCATAGCATTAAACATCATACTTTTTTAAAATAGAGAATCAATCCACATTCTGACTTGTATTAACTTTTTGAGAACCGTTATGTCCCAAAAGTATGAGCGTTTTTATGCTCGGTTTTGTAACGAAAATTAGAACAAGAAAAAGCTCTTTCTGTAGCAGTTTACAAGGATTGGAAGAGACTTCCTTCTAGTCTAATGATTTCAATAAAAACTTGAGAAAATATTTAAAACCTGAAAGAATTGGATGGCTACTAGAATATGTGAGAGAACTCGTTTTTGTTCTCTTACTAACAGGAGATGCGACTGAAGCCACAAGATGTTAAGATAGAAAAGGATTCACCTGAATGGGCTTAACCAAGTTTGCATAGTTACTGTCTCTTTTTAGTGCCATTACGGCAGAAGACATCATTTTGTTAAAACCCTCTGAACAAGCTCCCAATATTGCACACTTATTGGAAGCTCTTCTTTCACAATATTTGAATGTTGAACGTTGTGAAACTGAAAGGGGTTAAAACTAGGGGAGCTTCTATAGCACATAAGATCATGAAAACTACTGCCAAACATCTTTCTCCATTACTATCCATTAGCTAGAAGAAACTGATCACGCGGTTACAAAAGTTGTGATTGGCAAAAGATGTGAGTCATGAATGTTATTTTGTATGATGATGACAAAAGACTGCGAGAATGATTGTCTCGTCAGAGAGACTTTCAACTGTGATCAGATATGTGTTTCTGTAGACTATGCAATGACTCAGTGATTATTCTTATATAATGAATGCAACTCATTTTGATCATCCAGTTGTATTATTGAACCATACTCGCGGTCAAATTGTATATGGGTTCTTTTGATAAGCCTAGTTCTGTTGTTATATATTCTTTAGGTGATTGTTTGATGAAGGAAGAAATATTTGGTCCTTATCAGTCATTAGAACAAGTATATGTCATGGTATAGTGAACATTCGTATTATATATATTTTCCAATGATTCACTAACAACCCCAAGGCACGATAGTGATGAAAATCATGAAAAATAGACAGAGATGGTCCCAAGATTTCTGCGTGCCATTTCGGAAATAGAGTCGGTTTTACCAAAAGTGGAAATACCTTTATTATATGGTTCGTCTCTATGACGAGATTCTCTCACTAGAAAAAACTTACGTATGAAAAATACAGCATAAGCAATAAACATAAGACCTCACTCAGAATTCAGTTAGATTCCAATAAATAACCTTGAAAATCTTAGACGAAGGGCTGATTCTTAACCAACGATTACAAGAGAAGACTTTCTGTACAGTAGCTATAAAAGTTAAACAATATTGAAATAAGACTCTGTAAAAGTTCGCTAACTTTGTGAGACAGCCAAGTGGGTCAAGTAATAAAAATCAAAGAAGGCTTCGAGTCCTTTACCTTGACTCTCTCCTCCACAGAGAATTTCCATAAAATTCTAGAATTTCAGTAACAAGAGTTCTTACACGAATAGTCTCTTGATGCTCTCTTCTCTACGAACACAAGAGGAAGAATAGTGTTGAAGTTTTGCATATTTTATTGTGATATGTATATTTTTTGTTATCTAATATTGCTTTCGAAGTATATTTTCAATCTTTGTCCAACGTGGACCGAGTTCAAGCTTGGTTGTGTAACTTTAGTCAGTCAAATTCCAACGAAGCTTTAGTTTACTTTGTGAATATCTTTCAAGCTCTGAATTGTTTTTGTTGTAACCGTCCAAGGACTCCTCGCAGACCTTGAGCTCCACTTAGCCTTTAGTCTCCTTTTGGTACGCCCAACATGACAAACCTTTGTTACGCCTAAATGCTCTGTCAAGTCCTTGTTTGGGTTACGGTGGTGTTACTAGGACTTTCTAACAAAACGACAACAAGCAGCGGACTATGAAAAGGTTACTTTTCTTGTGACATAAAACTGTATGAACTTCATAGTATCCAAAAACAACTTGGGATTGAAATAAGTTCTTTCAAGTATTGCTTGACCATCTCTTGAATTCCTTCTCACGCTTGAGATTACTTTTTTTCAGAACTATTTAGACCCGTGTAAAGTTTCTGTTTTCTTCTTGTGACAGTTATCTTCCAAAAATCTCTCAGTTCTTCTTTTCTTACACCTGTTCTCTAAAATAAAGAGTCAACTCTCAACATCAAAGAAAACTGGTGACTACCAGCAATTTGCTACGGCTGTGTCCCTAGGAATCAGCTTTCAATCTTTAGAGTTTACCGAGCCTTTTCAAGTTTTAAAAACGGAAGACGGGTTTAAAAAATATATTGCTTCCTAACACAAAAGACACGTTGCATCAAAGTACAGTTCCACCCAGGAAATCCACCGGTGTGAGATGCTCCTGTCACCAACCCCTCTGTGTGAAAAATTCTCATAGAGTTTGCGCTGAAACGATGGTAACAAGTTTTACTTTGGTTTTGAGTTTGATCGCCCTGACCGGACTCTGTTAGAAATCTTACTCTATCAGAAGACAGTATGAGAATTCGACAACGACGAAATTGTAACTTTGATAGTTACTGTCGGAAGTTCTTCTTTATTAGCGCAAGTAGTTCTTAAAAACACTTTATTCTGACAGTAGCGAATATGATAGATCTAGTTTAAGAAACAATTGCGAGAAATGCTGCAACGACGTTAGTCCCAAGTAGAAAATACGATGTAACTATGAGACAAGATATTATTGCGTTATCCTCAAAATTAAAGATATTATCGTAGACATAAGTTTATTACAATAAAACCATAATTCTTCCTTCCTGTTGAAATTTCGAGACAACGATGACTAACTACGTTGTCCAAAAAAATGAAAAGTACATGTATACTTTGCAATGTATTTTTCAACATAGTGATATTAGTCCCATCAACGTATAAAAAAATTGTAGACTGAAATTGAGTTCAAATGACGTGATAAAAAAGAATTTCGTGGTATAAACTCAAACTAGTTCAAAATCTCATTCAAATATTCATATACGATACCCGCTCATCGATACAAACCAATGAATTTTAAACCTGTTGATATTTTGAAACCTATATAAAATATATCTTGACAGTACAAGGTATGCAAAGTAACATAGCATTTTCTCGAAAAAACAACTGCAGCATTGCGGTATACCAAAATTCATTTGATACAGACGCAGAAAGAAAATATTTGTGGTGCATTCCTTCGTTTTCGATAATACGAAGCATCTGACTAATACTTTTAACTAACAGTGCCATCAATTTCGTAGAGACTTTCATCATTTTGTTGCTCTCCACAATATGCTCGACTCCGTTTTGATTTAGCCTTTGATAACGGTAATAAAAAGGCAACGGACAAGAAAGAAGAAAATATCATCATTAAAAAATACGAGATCCAACCAAACGTCCGAACTGCTAAAGTCACCGGGAAACCTGCCATTGCAGCTCCCAAGTAGCTGATGTAACCCAATAGACCTGTGGCTGTAGCAACGGTTCGTCGATCACTCTGTTCAGCACCAATAAGACCAATGAGACACGTGGGACCGCTGAGAAAAAATCCGAATAAAACAACAAAAAGAAAATCCAACCAAACATGGTTCACTGCCATCGATGACAGCAAAGACACTAACAGAAGGGTAACAACCAATCCTATTAAAAATAATATAACGACAGGCACACGATGTCCTTCCAAGCGATCAGACAGGATACCACTGATGAATGTTCCGGCTAACCCGCCAATATCCATTCCACTTACTCTGTAAGCTGCGTCTGTTGCGTGGCATCCTTTCTGTTGCATTAAATAAATATGAAAAAATGACCGAATACTGGTTTTCACAAAGTATACGAAAAAATATGATAGCGCTAAGAGCCACAGTGTTCGATTCTTCAAAACTCCCGTCACAAAAGTTTCTAAATACTCAAATGATGAATTGAAGCTCTTCCCTGAGTTTGTTGTATTTCCTCTCTGTTTCGTGTCACTTTGCACATCAACTGAGAGACCAGCTTCTTTAGGTGTGTCACGAATAAGCAGTGAGAAGATTACTCCCGCAATCAATGACGATATTCCTGGAGCTATCATGCCTATTCTCCAGGTCGTTCTGCGTGCAAGTGAACCTGAAACAATCGGTGCTAAAACGCCACCTACATTAGCAGAACACGACCAAAGTGCCCACCAAAAGCCTCGCTCCGAACTCTTGAACCATGCGGTAAGAATTCGGGCACAAGCTCCAGCTCCACAGCCCTGTGCTATTCCATTTGCACCCCACCAAAAAGCAAACCATCGATAACCATCAGATAAACCCAAACCAACGTTCGTCAAGCCCGCGAGAGAAAGACCCGAACCCAAAATTCTCCTGGGAGAGAAATTATCCACAACCAAGCCACCCAGAAGCTTAGAGATACCATAAAAGAGAGGGAAGGAGGAGGTCACAAGTCCTACGTGCTCCAGCTCAAGCATTCCTGCCTGTAGCAAAAGTGGAGCAACAAAGGTAAAAGTTGACCGACAGATAGTATAGGCCAAGTATGAGACAAAAATGCCGTGAAACACTCTCCACCTCCAAAGCCACGTCAATTTCTCCGAAGCAACGCGTCCAAGTTGATCCGTTTCAGGACTAGAAGTCACATGATTTGTGGTGGAGATCTGTCCCTCTTGTGGACAATTTTTCTTCTCGTCGTTCCAGGATACTGAAGATGCTTCCGAGCCACTTTCAGCTCTTGAAAAATGAGAACAAACAAATTTTTGAGGTTTCGGGCGGCGGAGCTCACGAAATCGAAGGGGAGGTTGATTACGCAACTGGCCGGAGAAGAACAACACGTCAGCCGCCAAGAAATGTCCACGAAAAACTAAGCCGTTGAAACGACTACCAACACAGTTTCCCTTACTTCTATAGGTCGGCCCATAACTTTGCGTGAACGACAATAGCGACATCGAGAAATGACCCAAAAGCAACTTCCAAACAAACAACCTACCCTTCCCAAGAGTTGGTCAATTGGGCATCACCAAAGCTTAATGTCTTATATAGTATATTTGGTTCTCAAATGACGATTTTATCACACGTTTATGTGTCTGAAATTTTTGCAAACTAAGCTAAAGATAATAAAAGAATCAATCAAAACGTACAGTCCAAATAATAAGAGCTATGGCGACTTCGTAGATGGTAGAGAAACCATCCATTAGTCGCTATTCAAGACAACTTGCCATTCTAGTATGGTTTTTTATGGAAAACATAGAAAACCTTCTTAAAGACAGATGCCAGAGATCCGAATATATGATATTGTTCAAATGCTAGAAGTACGTAGGACTATTGCTACCAAGGTACATATATCGAGCTCCATGAATTACACCTGTACACTTTTTTACTTTTCAACTAGCAAGGTATCATCCATATAGCAGTCCAACAGGTCAATCAAAGCCAAGTCGACTTGGGTTTTAAAAGGTAGGGTATGGGCAGTTCTCTCGCAACATTAGAAAGGAGTTCCAGGAACGACTCTATGGTAATCGATAATGTGTAGAAGATTCAAGTAATAAAAACAAAAGGTTTTCTATAAGAGCTAGCTGTCAACAAATATTTATCACAACATTGGATAGTGAGAGAGGTTATCGTTGAAACTCAACTCTTCTTGTGAACGCAACACTTCAGCCAAAATATATTTTGATAAACTCCGAATGCAAGTACTCGGTTGAAAGAAGCAAAGCAAAAATTGCAATCTGTCGTCCTGAAATTGAGTTCAAAAATTTTTTTATGTCGAGACTTTCAACATCTTCGAGACACTTCCTTTCGTTAAGTGAAAATAAAGTTGCGATTAATTGATATTTTGAACCCAGAATAACAGTAAGGAGTTTATCCGAGTTCAAATCAAGAAGCAGGCCAAAAAATATGACAACGACGCTTTACATTGAAAATTCCAAAATCAATTACTGAAAGACATGAGTTGGAGAGCAAGGCTATCACATGTGTTTGAAGAACTTCGTATCGTTTATTCTACCAAGCACCCCGAAAGTTCTGGAGTTCGGTAAGTATTCATGTTGTCATGACTATGTTATCTCTCTTTATTTCCCTCGGAGGAACTTCATTGCTGCAAACTATGACGAACTGAAATTGTTGAACCCTGGACTCCCCTTTTATGTCAGGTGCTGTGACGGTATCAAGCCGCATGTATCCACTCGTATGAGTGCGTTGGACCAACTACTCATAGAATTCCGTTCGATTAAAATATTGTTTAGGCAACGGATTTTACGAAACCTCTTTAGTTGCTGGCCTCGACGTCCAAGGTATGTGTTCAAACCTTTTCTTTTACAGATACAGGTTGTTTTTTATTACTATTTTTTGCAGGCATAGAGAGGACTCTACAGAGACTGGTTCAAAAGGGCGAGGAACAAACAAAAAGACCGTTACTAGGTAGCAAGGCCTGTCAAACCGTTCAGTTCGCAAATATCATATGAAGCGAGTGTTGCGTTTGGACCGATATTAGTATAAGCATAAAATACGGTAAAAACTACTCTTCGATAGTCTTACTTGAAATAAAACTCTCATGAGAAGTGCTCATATCTTTCTTGGAACGAAAAATATTGCCAGCGCATATTCCTACAAGGATAATAAGACCATAGTTACGATTGGAACGAAAGCTTTTGGCACATTCTTCAGGGTTATCGTAGTTTGTTCTACAAATCTGACGCAATAAGTGAAGACTTCCTATTATGACACTAACATAATAGGGAGAGGTCTGTTCTACCAAGTAACCCACGAGCAACATTAAGGTGCTATGTATGCCTGCGAAGAAATAAAGCCAACTGTCGGTTTTGTCGCCAAAATAAAGCGCAGTGGAACGAATACCAACACGCGTGTCATCGTGTTTGTCTTGGTGGGCATAAATGGTATCGTATATTAGGGTCCAGGCAACTCCTCCTCCATAGAGGTACAAAGCAGGAAGATCTAAACTTCCCTTTACAGCAACCCAACCAAGCAAAGCACCCCAGTTAAAAGTAAGCCCCAAAACGAGTTGTGGCCAAAAAGTAACCCGTTTGGCTAAGGGATACAGTGTAACCAAAAAAAGGGAACTTGCTCCCAAAACCTGACTATACATATTCAACGATAGCAATATTGGCAAACCTCCTAGTAACTGCGCAGTCACAAAAAACAGGGCTTGCTTCTTTGTGAGAACGCCAGAAGCCAAAGGTCTAGATTTCGATCTTTCTACCAAACCATCCAGACGACTGTCCCAGAGATCATTTATAGTGCAACCTGCGCCTCTCAATAAAACAGCACCCATTCCAAATAAACTTAAAAGCCACAAGTCGGAAACTTGTCCTGGCTCCGACGCTAGGGAAATTGACCAGGCACCGGGTAAATATAACAACCACGTGCCAATAGGTTTGTCCAATCGAGCTAACTTAACATAAGGGTTTTCTCGTAGACTCGACATTGAGAAATTTTGGACGACTGACGTCCACTGTTTCCAACCAGCGCTGTTATGGGCAGAACGATGCCTCAAGATAGGCAAGAAAACGTTGGCTGGACTATTTTTTAAGTTTTCATATGCTTTCAAGGAATTTTCAGCTTGTAACAGAGGCCGTGCGTTCAGTCTTCCACGTTGTTTCAGTATCGTCCAAAGTGTCCGTTGAAGAGCTTGCATTGTCTGCTCTAGCGCTTCAGAAGATTATGGCTGGACAAAACCAAGAGAATGATTTTCAAAGTCTGGCAAAGAAGGTTTTGGACTACGCTTGTGGAAGGAACTACTTTAGAGAACATGACCTTGAATATTTAAAAAAATTTTACCATAGTGAAGCAAAAGTTGTAGACCAAAACTTTTTAAGAAGTTTGGTTGGTGCCTTGCTGAAACTTGAAAAATTCAAAGTTGCCAAGAAGAGATATGAAACAGCGCGCCTAATTTCACAGAAAGTAAGCCATAACTTTAAACACTTCACGTTGTTGTAAACGTTTCCCAAAGATAACTGTGGAACAACGCGAGTTGCTTGACTTATTTATTGTGCATGAACGAGACGTGGAAGAATATGGAGCATATTTGAAGACCTTGGTATTATACGGAGAGTCCGGGACGGAAGATGCCACGTTGCACAGTTCAAAGAACGCCGATAAAGTCAGAATGCAAGAACTTCGCGATCCACGCATGTCCTTGTTGAAAATTGCACGTTATTGCAGTGAGCGATATTTAGACTCTTCTTCAGGAGAGTCGTGGGTGACCAATTGCTTTTTCAAAGTTTTAGAAATAGAAAGAGTTTGGGTGGATGCTTTTTTGTTGCACGTTGAGTATTTTTCACGCTGGGTTTCGGAATGTGGGGTTTCTGTTATAGTTTCACGAGCCTGCGAAGATGGAACCCCTACAGCGGAACAGTTTTATGGCGATGGAAAGACTTTGAGTGTCTTTATATTACTACTTACGAAATTTGTTAATCTCTTAGGTACTTCTTCGCAAAAAACATTTATCCTATCAGTAGTTGAACGCAGCCTTCGAAGACAGTTGAGTCACTTTTCAACAGGGAAGTACACAGTGGATGAAAAGACTATGTTCTTGTCAACCATATGGATTAATTTCGCTACTCGGACCTTCTCACATTTGATAGAGGCCTTGGAAGTTCTTGGCAAAACAGGAACTGCATATACTTTGCTTTTTCACTATTTTGATAATTTGTCTAATGTTGATAGTCCGTTTATTATTCATCAAGATATGATTTCCTTCGAAATAGAATGGCTTCATGTCATGAACATATTTGCTTATAGAAAGAGTTCACTTGTGGAAGTTTCACAAGCACTGTCACCATTGGGTGAGCAAAGAAGATTTTCCATTATTGTGAACAACGTGGTTCGTCAATACAAGGAACTACTTGCAGTTTTCTGTCAGGATGTACATTATTCGTCTGAAATTGTCAAAGAGCTGATAAGTGAATTTACTTCATTCATTGGAATATGTTACATGACAAATGAAGGCTGTTTATTCCAAGTTACAAGAAGTCAAGGAGTAGAGTCTCCATTGGCTGAAATGTATCAGTCAACGTTGCAGGCATGGAAAGATTCAGCGGCCAACTCTCAATTTTTTACTAACTTATTGAACATCTTGGACTGTTTCATGGTAAATATGGCCAGATTTTTACGCCAAGTGTTTCAGTCATCCATCTGGAGTGTTGGAGACGCTTACTTAACAGCCACCGCTGCAATGATTTCTGCGTTTCTCGCTGCACTAAATCAAATGTCATATTTAGATGACGAAAATGTCAAATGGATAGTTTTGCGACATAAACGTACAGTTTTGGAATTTCACAAGCTCATGAGTGGGAGGGAGATTCTTATCCTGTTTTCTAAGAAGAAACTAGCTGAAGAGATATTCTATGGAAGCTTTACTTGTGAACTTACTGAACAAACTGAATTTCTTGAAAGCTTTCGTTCTTTTTTGTGTGAATATGTAGCGAACGAATCAGACGAATATTCTCATACTATACTTTCATCAATGTTGCAAATCATAATGTCGGCGAAAATTATCATAGAAGATGACAGTGTCAATTTTGAACGCTCGTCGAATTGTTTTGTAGCAAGTGTTGATTTCTTGGATGAAATTTTAGACTCTTATATTTCTTCTCTAACTGTTTGTCCCAGTTCTGTCCATCTCAAGTTAGTAGAAAATGAAGGTATATATTTGCTTAGCAATGGCATTTTACGTTTAGAGGAGGAGAAAGCTGCCTTGGCAAATGAGGATCATTGCAAAAAGTGTTCTTCTCTTAATAGAAAACTTCAAGTAATTTTGAAAATCTTTTTTTCTAACGAGACTGCTCCTTTGATAAGTTTATATTCCGATCGAGTTTGGCGTATTTTTATAATGTTTCTGGAGAATGAGGATACAAGTGATCTTGGAAAAGATCTTTTGCGGAGAATTTTTCTAGGAGCAGATGAGCAAGAAAATTTACTTGATCTTCCCAAAGATTTTACTCTCTCTGAAACAAGAAAACATTGTCGTTTGCTTTTTCAAGGCCTATTGGATAGGTTGGAGTTCCATTGTTTTCAAGATTCCGTTGGCGCAGAAAGAAAGGCACTCCTTCTTCGGAAATACTTATCATTGTTTTCCTCGCTTGTTGCTGAGTCTATGCGAATTATGCAAAGAATGTTTCGGAACTCAAGGGGCTTTGAAATTTTTAAAGCTATTTTTTCTGACTCGGACTCGGACTTCGTTCGTAGTATTGCAATCGATTTGCTTAAACTGTTAGCACAGGTGACCCGAAATAATCCGAAGGCAGAGTTTGAACTTAAAAGCTTGTTTCCGTGCAAGTGAGTCATTTCTCATTTTCAAACAATGTAGCTGATTTTCCTTAGTTTTCTGGTACACACGCTCAATTCTTGTTATCCTGAAGGGGTTTCTAGCGAAGTTATCGCGGCTTTGTTGGAGGTTGTCGTGGGAAGTCCCATTCTGATCCGACATAACAGTGACAATTTTCAGTGTATGACATCGTTCGTTATAGAGAACGTCATCTTATCACAAGACCGACTTGCTTTCCGTAGTAGACTTGTTTCAAGTAGTTCTGAAATTCTATGTGCCTTATTCAAACTTGCTGAATCGACATCAGAAGATGTTCAAGTGGCCCTTTGCAACTTTATATATACAATAACATATGAAGACAGTCTAAATGCCTCGGTTGTGGATGCTTCGGGAGTGACTGAAATTATTATCGAGCGTTTGTTTTACTCATCCGTCGATTCTACGTTTTGGTCATCTTTGCATCTAAGAAATGCTTATTTATCTTGTTTATGCGCGATAATTCGCCATTTGGTGACCCCATCAATGCTAAGTAGACTGCTTTCAGTTTCATATTTAGGGAGCTCCTCCCAATTTGGCTTACATGATAAGCGTACATTATTGTACTCTGAAGTTGCTATCTTCCATGCCTTGTCAGAGTCATTTGAAATATGCAAAAAATGGCCTCGCTTTTTTTTGGACTTTTCAGGGAATCACTCAGGTCTTGCTTCAATAATTCCTGGTGCTGATCTTACTCGTCGTAAGGATAGTCTCTGGCTTACTTTCTGGTTTCGAAGAGAGACTATATCCCGAGAATCGTCATTAGTTGAATTGTATACTTCTAAGGATTCCGCCTTTGAAGTTTTTTTAAATGAGTTGGGTGTTCTTTGCTTGAGACTGCATGAATCCGAGACAGTATTTGAGATGTTTCACAATACTGACACAGAAATTCCTCCGTATGTTTGGGTTTTCGTTTGTCTTCGTTTCCAACGAATTTCTTCCGGCAAACAGACTCTGATTGATGTCTATTTAAATGGAAAACTCTCATCTTCAAGTAATGTATCAAAGAATATTGATAGAGTTACTGCAATTGGATTCGGTTGTTCCTTTAGTTGGACCGATTTATCGATTTTACCGAGAGCAAGTTCATGTCTTAAGGGACAGTTTGGCGCAATTTACTGCTTCCAAGGTAACCTGAGTGAACGTACCATTTGCACTATTTATGAGTTCGGACCATCGTTTGATAGTGACCTTTGCGATTTGAGTTTTTCAGAATCAACAAGAGATTTGGATAATTTGTTGAATTTGTCAGTTCTGTTTCTCTATGCACCTCGTTGTTGCGGTGATTCTCGTACGTGTCCTGATGGTTCTTTAGCAGCAGTTGGATCAAGAAAATCAATAGCAGCTAGATTAATTGGCTCATCAGGAGAGTCGAGAGTTTGTTCGGTAAATAACATTATCGATAGTTTGCACTGTGTTGGAGGCCTAAGAAGTGTTTTGGAGTTATTTTTTGCTCTTGACAACTTCAGCTCATCGACCTTGGGAACAGATGAGACGGAAGCAGATAGTGTGTCCGCAGACGTATTGGAAAGCTTAAATGAACTCACTTGTTATTTTTTAAAGATTATCGCTGAGATATTGCGTTACGACAAGCAAGCTGAGATCGAATGGATGAATACGCATGTCTTTGACTACTTGGGTGCCTGGTTTTTTGAAACAAAGCTTTCCTTCTCATCTAAAGAAGTGATAGATGCAATCTTTCAGCTGTTTGAAACCTGTTCTGATAGAAAATCTGTGGTTTCAGTATGTACAAAACGATGTCTTTCCAACGAGTTTTTATGGAGCAAGATGACTCAAGACGTTGCTGTTCACTTCTGGAAAGCATTGTGTTCTTTAAAGGATAATTCTACGTTGAGTCCTAATGTTTTATTGGATGTTATTGGAAACTTTGATGTGGATAGTGCTGTTTTCGTTTCCCGAGAGTCAAGAGACATCAGTTTATGCAAGGGTATTATCGACTTTATATTGCTTGGTTTTAAGATGCTCTTTACAAATTCGGACTTTGTTACAAGTGGCAATCAATTTCTGGTTATCGATGGAGCTACACAAAGAGATGGCGTTTCATACTTAGAACAGATAGAGCATGCATATTCGAGAGCTTTAGTTGAGAATCTCTTGAAACCTGTTTGCTTTCACGCGTTAGATGAAATGAACCAAGATGCATTTGCTAAGCTAAATTATTTACTTCAAGCACTTTCTAGCCTGAGTAATTTTCTTTCAGTTTCAGTTAGAGCCAGTTGCTTTTCGTTCCTAATTCATCAAGATTTGATCGAGGTTTTGCTTAAAGTGCTTAAGTCGACGTCGCAGCTTCGTCTTGTACTCTTCAGTATAGCGGCATTGTTTGACTTGTTCGAGTCAAATTCAGATGAATGTGTGCAATGGGTAACTTCGCAGTTTCGCCTTTCAGAGTTGTCTGCATCGATGGAAAAGGAAGAATGGAAGAACCATGTCATTGGAGGCTTATGTATGTTTATCACAGGAACTTTACAAGGAGCAGACGCAGACCTCACTATGTTACTAGAGCATCTTATGTCGTCGGATTTCTTAGGTGGCCCATGTAGTACGCAAGGCACGATCGAAAAAATCCGAACTGGAGCTTTGCCCTTAATTATTATGCTTTTAACAAAGGAAAACAATTTGATTGGTAAAGCTTCTATGATTCAAGCGCTTGTTGCACTTCTGGAAGAAAGCAGGCAGCTGACGGAGACATTCCTATGTTTCAATTTGTGGTCTTTTTGGATAATTAGCCTGTCTCGAGTGAATACATTTTCAACGTGTGATGAAGATGAGCTTTTCAGTTCATATGTTTCTTCCTTCAAGAAACTTGTTGTCCATCTATTCAAACATTTTATAGAAGACTGGGGTATGAGTGTGACCACTTTTTATCAAGTAGAGGAGCTGGTTTTTGCTGCTTGGAATCTTATAGACGCTACATTTGCGATGCAAGTTCTCACATGGTTTTTGCAATGTGTGAAGGATATTGCAGTTCCACTGTTGCTATCTCAGGGAATATTTGGTATGAACATAGGTGCAAAATGCTCTCAAACACTTGAAAGTACGAATATTGAAGGTTTTGCTATGGTGTTTTTGTTTACAAAGCTCATTTGTGATATGGGCAATATGCAGAATGCAGAAGCAAAACAGAAAGATACTCGGCTAAAGTTAGAAATGTGCGAACTTTGCATAGAAATTATACTCCTACTGGGCTTGCTTAGTACATCCTCTGCGTCCTATTCTGGAGAATCCAAAGTGGTCGGTAATGATTTTGAGTTTCTCGGTATTCACGTCTTTCCCAGATCTGCAGTATTGGATTTATTTGGAAAATATGAAAATGAACGGAGGTACCCTGCAAGCAGACCTGGTCAAAACTCTTTCAAACTTGACGAACAAACTTTTATAGAACCCCTTTGTAAGGGGGGCTTCGTAAGAATTTCATTATTATTTATCATAGATGCTTTGGTTGAGAAACTGAAACTACAAGAGGAATTTTCTTATTATGAGACTCTGCTTTCAAGCATAGGTGAAGTTCATGGAGGCTTAAGAGTAGATAAGATATGGCGTCACTATGTGGAACAGCATTTCACGAATTTGATTTCGGAATCTACTCCAAATCCGTCGGAGATCTCACAGAAAAATGAACTGGAATTACTTTTGGGAAACCTTGTAAAAAGATGGAAGCAATCGAAACATTCCGTAGAGCACAAGTCAACTGGTTTCTTTAGGCCATTCAAAAATAAGAGTCTCGGTCGCAATATGCAGGTTCTTACGTCACCAACAGCAGGAAGTGAAATGATAGCTTCGCTGATGAAGAGTGAGCAAGAATGGAACGAAACTGGATATGCTTGTATGTTTTCTGCTGTTATGGAGTGGAAAAAACGAGTGGACCAATCGTTCGATATCCTTGAAAATATTTCTACGGTGCTTTCATCCAACACCCATATTCAAAAGGATGTACTACGAGAAGTGAACGTTTCGGAGGGAGTCAGAAATGATGCGAAGAGTAGGTTGAAGGCTAGCGAGTTTAGAAAACTTGTTTTTGGTTTTCGAAAACACCTGAGTTACCAAGAGCTTATGAAGGATTCTACCAAGACTCAATGGAGTTTAGCTGGGATAATGGATAGCCTTCAACGAAGATGGCTGCTCAAACCAACAGAAAACATCGATACACAGTGGAAAAGATTGAGCCAATCGGCTCAACAAATGAGCTCACTATCGAATTATAGCGAAGAGGGCGTAACGTCACCTTCCCGTGATAGTGTTACAGATGCTAATCAGAAGCGGAATAGTGATGTTACGACCATCACAGGTCCGCATCTTTCTCTCCCAGTTGATAACCTCTCCATTCAGCAGTTTGATGAAAGTTATCAGAAAAACTGGTCAATAGAGTCACCTGAGCCGTCTTCAGCGTCTCCCAGCAGCTCGACTCCATTGTTGAGTAGTATGGAGCTGTTGGCTGCGAGAACGGCAGCTTCAGCTTCTGATGTTCAATGGTCAGGGAGTTGCATCTGGGTACGTTTTTTAAAAGCAGTTCCTGGAAGGTTAGAGTTGCGAGAAAGAAGCATCCGATTTCTTCAAAGTCCATTTAACGAGGAATCCGAAAGGGTATTATCACCTGGATATTTCGTGAAGACATCATCTACTGAGGAAGATATCGAGAACATTCAAGAGCTAACCTTTCCTCTCGAAGAAATTCAACATTTGGAGTTTCGTCGATTCCTTCTTCAGCACAAGGCTTTCGAAATCTTTCTACAAAACAAGAAGTCCTACTTTTTCGCCCTTCAAACTTCGCGAGCGTGCAAAACTTGTCTGAAACTTTTATCGAAACTTTTGGAGTTGCCCCATAATAGGCTGTTACCATCGCACAATACGAGTGGACCCCGTTCGGTGTATGCAGGAGGTGCGTTCAAGTTTCCTCGCTGTTTATTGGATTGGAAAACAGTTCAGGCCTTGACAGCAGACGCTTGTGCGCGCTGGAAACGACGACAGCTAAGCAATTTTGAATATTTGTGCATCTTGAATCGTCTTGCTGGACGTTCGAATAATGATCTTTGTCAGTACCCGATATTTCCTTGGATTTTGGCCGATTATTCTACTGAAAAGCTTGACTTGACTGATCCGAAAACATTCCGAGACCTCGCCAAGCCTGTTGGTTGTCAACCATCTACAAGCTCTGAAGAAGCTGGGGAGCGCGAAAGGCGTTTTCGAGAGCGTTTTGAAACTTGGGCGGATAAAGCTATTCCACCGTTTCATTACGGTTCTCATTATTCTTCAGCTGCGGCTGCTTTGCACTACCTAGTTCGTGTGGAGCCATTCACGACATTGTCTCTTGAGTTACAAGGAGGGCTGTTCGATCATCCTGATCGTATGTTTTACTCTCTTGAGGGAGCCTGGAATTCGGTGACGCAGTCAATGCAGGATGTGAAAGAACTCATTCCAGAGTTTTTCTACTTTCCTGAAATTTTCCGGAATCGAAACGGCGTATCATTTGGCAGAACGCAAGATGGTCATTTGATAGATGATGTTTTATTGCCGAAGTGGGCAAATGGTTCACCTGAACACTTTGTGCGTGTGCATAGAGAGGCGTTGGAAAGTGAATACGTCTCGCTCAATTTACACCATTGGATTGATTTGATTTTTGGTTTTCGTCAACGAGGTCCAGCAGCTGTTGAGGCATGCAATGTTTTCTTCTATCTTACATATGAAGGGGCAATAGACCTCGAGTCAATTCAGGACATGGAACTAAGAGAATCGATGGAAACCCAAATTGCACACTTTGGTCAAACACCACCACAGCTAATGGAAGATTCGGGTCATCCACAACGTGATCACAGTGGAGCGCTACTGCAGCCTTCTTACTGGACTCCTCAGGGTCTGATGGCAGCATTGGAATTTTCAGTTGCCATTGGAACGGATGACTCCATTGTTCAGATATGTCAAGCCGGTGATCGAATTGTGAGCATCACAAAGAATCAGTTCGTTTTTCGTCACAAATGGATACCTTTACCTGACTTGCAAGGTTCACCATTTACTTTTGAAACAGATACAAAGAACATTTCAGAGAGTGCCGCGTTTTCTTCTCAAGAAGGAAACATCGAAACTAGAAGATCTTCAAATAGAGAAATTGTTGGTGGCACGTATTTAGCTTCGTCTACACAGGCATCTCTGTTTTCTTTGTATGCCCTTAGTTTTGATGGTAAAGTGATCATTAGTGCCGGCCATTGGGACTGGTCTATTCGTTGTTGTTTTACATCAGAAGCCCATAAACCAATCCAATGTCTGAAAGGGCATAGAGACATTGTGACTTGCTTGTCTATTGGTTCAGACGGTAGAACATTGGTAACAGGATCAAAGGATACGACAATTTTCGTTTGGGAAATAGTTTGGGGAGATCCTGAAAGAGTAAGGGATCCTAAGGAAGGGAAGCTGGACAGAAGTTATTCTGGTGGCGAAACTAAGCTTGGTGCAATATTGAAAGTACAAGGAAATGTAACAAAGAGGAGAAAAATGAAAGTGGTCGAAGAAAGGCCAAAGTTGGTTCTTTATGAACATGAATACCCACTCGTATGTGTTGCAGTTAATACTGAAGTTGGAGTCATTGCCAGTAATGATTCTTGTAACACCTTGATGATTCACAACTTATCAAACGGCCATTTATTGAGAATTCTTGACTTTCTTAAAGAAAGTTTGGTCGACAGCGTCACTGTCACTTGCCGAAATGAAATAATTTTGGTATCAAGTAAGAAAGCAAGCTTTTTTTTATATACTGGCAATGGAGTTGCTTTAAAGAAACAGTCCATTTGTTCGCATCATGATAGTTGTCAAATATTATCGTCGCCTACTATTACTAGCTACACTATAACAGTTGATGGAAGGCTTTTGTTCGTTGCAGATGAACTCAATGGAGTAGCAGTGTACTCAAGTTGGGGTCTTAATCTTTTACACCGTTATGTACCTTGCCCATCTTCACCAGTGAACGCTTTATGTCTAACTGCAGAAGAAAGTATCCTTCTCGCTGGTTTATCAGACGGAAGAATTTTAGCATACACTGTTGACAGGTTTGCACTTTTACAATCAAGTACTCTTTTGGGTGTCGAAGGTGCTTCTAATCCTTTTTATGGTTGCTAACACATCCAATTTGTAGTAAATGTGGTTTCTTATTTAAAATCTGACCAAGAAGGTAATGGAGAGGTAAATGTCCAATCACTGCTTTTATATTCCTTTGCATGAAGCCATATCAAACAAGAACGTTCTTTCGTGTCGTGTACGGTAACGCGGGGACATATTGGGCAGTTTAGTTCTTGTCCTCTTCGAATGATATCTTCAGATAGTATGTCAACGGATGGCGAATACATTTCATTTTCCATATCATTCATATCATACTCAAAACCATACAATGGATCGTTCACTATTGGATGACCTAAGTGCTGAAGATGTAGTCTAATTTGATGAGTTCTTCCTGTATGTGGTTTACACTCGACCAATGATTGCTCAAGTTGACTGTTGTAGAACATAAGTCTGAATGTCTACAGGTGTTAGGAACAAAAATTTCGTCATTGAATGTCAAACGTACCGTCATTGCTTCCTTTCCTGAATCGGCGCAAGATCCAACACAGTCATGTGCATCAAAATGAAGTTTCTGATCACAGACGACTGTTTCCGAAGGAAATTGGCCATGAACCCTTGCAACGTAGGTTTTGTGCACTTGCCGCTCGTGAAACTTTTCAGAAAGAAATTTTGCATATGTCTTATTCCTGGCAAAAATAACCAAACCAGATGTTTGACGGTCCAAGCTGTTTTAAACTAAGCATGAGCATTCTTTCGGACTTCTATTTAGAGAACCTACCGGTGTATCACATGTAGATTTTTCAGATCTTGTTCTACACAAAGTCTAGCCAGCAACGAGTTTTTCCTATAGTTTCCACAGGGATGAACTGGTAAATTTGCAGGTTTATTTACAACAACTTTATCAGCATCCATATAGATAATCTCTGCTGCTTCTGCTGTTGTTGCTGCTTCGTGACGATGAACTACGTGAGTTACAACATGACCGTTTTGTAATATAAAGTTGGGTGAAATTTTATGTCCATTTACGAGCAAACGACCTTCTGCCAATTCTCTCTCCCAATATTGCTGACTTCCGTGCGGAAATTCCCAAGAGAAAACTTCCAGGATGCTTCGACCAAACCATCTTTGCTTGGTGTTCACCCTAAACTCAAAAGGATATGGAATGACATATCTGCAGTTATTTTTTACAAAGAAGTGGTCCTCAGAAATACTTTCCAAATCGTTCAAACCATTCTTATGAAAACGTTGCTTTTTTTGATAATTGTCGACTACTTTTGTAAAACCGTCCATAACACGTTTCATTTGACGTGACAAAGAAATAATTATGGCACAGCATCGACAGTGGTCTGCAAATGATTTTAAGCCTTACAAAGACGTGAAAGCGCTTCCTGAATATATAGGAAAGCGTCTAAAGTCTTTGAATATTTCTAAACTGTTTCGTTTTCAATGGACAGTAATCAAGTATTTGCTCTCTCTTGATAGGTATATTTATAACTAGTGAGTTGAAGAGCTTTGTTTCAATTCTTTGTTTAGGAGCAACTTTCCTGGTGATGTTATCGTACAGGCACCAACAGGAACAGGAAAGACTTTGTGTTACGCTATTTCTATTTTGACTGGCAAGTATTCTAACTAAAGGCCCTTCTAGGAGAGGTTTGACTTGTTCTTTAGCTTTGAAGTCGCGTAGTTCACGTCCACGTTTACGTGGCTTGGTGATTGTGCCTACCAGGTATTTGATATTTGCTTACTTTGGTTTTTATGATAAGTTTTTAATAAGAGAACTTGTTAATCAACTGTATTCTGTGTTTCTCGCTTTGATTGGAGACGACGATTTGAAGGTTTTAGGACTTAGTGGCGACACTTCGCTTTCATCAGAGAGAACAAAAGCTATCGAAAGCATCCAACTTTTGGAGGATGAATGCTACTCTCCTGTCTGGAAGGTTGATATTCTCATATCTACTCCTAGTCGTTTAGTTGAACATATACACCAAAGAGTTGGTTTCGAACCAACAACCATAGAGTTTCTGGTGTTGGACGAAACGGGTCAGTGACAAGTTGCTTTTGAATTACCGATTGATTTTTCAATAGATCGTTTATTGAGTGGTCAAAGTCTGGACTGGATTGAAACCATTCTAAGACATATTTCGCGCTCCAGTGACGTTACTAGTTCGGAAAATAGGAACCTTTATTTGACAGGAGAACTTGGCCTTAGGAAGCCAATTCGCAAACTTCTCTTTTCTGCAACTCAGACAAGTAGTATTGCCAAATTAGCTAATCTGTCTCTAGTGAATCCAACTCTCTTTACTTATAAACAGGATGACGCTGTAAGATCCATTCTTCTAGGAAATTCGTCAAGTGAGAAACGTTCAAAACAGAAGTACTGGTTACCATTTGCACTTGAAGAGTTTGTCTTGTTATGCAAGTCTCCAGTAGAGAAGCTTGTTTCACTGGTTTGGTATCTGAAACATCTTGATTCTTCGTTGTCTGAAGCAGGTACAGTATCAATAGAACCAGTCCATTGTGAGATTCTAATTTGGCTAAGGAGTCATCGTCTTTGCTAGTTCAAAGATTTCAGCTCATAGGCTATTTCGTTTTTTATCTTTGTATTTTTCTGCAGGTTATATTGAGTCGAATACTGCTATTCACATTGCAGAACTATCTAGTAACCTATCAAACCGTCAGAGACGTAATGTTGTCAGAGATTTCTCTTTACACAAACTTCAAGTTGTTGTTAGCAGTGATGTTGCCACAAGGGGTATGGACATAGAAAACATTGGCCATGTCATAAGCTTTGATGTTCCTGTTCACGTCAAAACATATCTTCATCGAGTCGGTAGAACTGCTAGAGCAGGCCATAAGGGAACTGGTTGTACTATACTGATGGAACATCAAGCTCATCATTTTAGGAAGTTATTAAGGAAAATTGATAGAGCTGTGTCCAAAAGCAAATTCATATGGAAAGAAATGGACAATAACAATACGGAATGGTCCACTATAAAAGAAAGGTAAACCCATTTGAGATATTTTACTTTTTGTATTCATAGATTGTTTTACAGCGTTATGGAAATAGTGACTTGTATGCAATGTTGTATTCGAGCAGAGTCACGTAAACTAATTTCAATTCGGAAACCTTTAACCGGAACTTTGATGAACTTTCTAATAGAGTTAGGAAGGAAGTATTATCGATTGTCGAATGGACAAAGTGATGAAGAAAGTAATCCAAAAGAGCTTATGTTGGATGAGCTGCAGCGTTTTTTGGGGTTGCATGGCAATGATTTCTAGAAAACTCTTTGAAGCCTTGTAGAGGTTTGATAGGAAGCTGGTGTGAGCGTGAAAAAGACTTTATTACATGAAAATACAGTTTTTGAAACAGTTATTCTCACGTGTTTGGTATGAAACACGCGCTCTGTCCTGGAGCGACGTACCACGCTTTTTTATTTGGCTAGGAAAGATCCTCGTTTCTAGAAATTCTCTGGTAGCTATAAGAATAACTGTAGTTAGTTTAGCTATTAATATTTGTGTTTTCTTTGCGGTTATGAGAGACAGAACAGTTTGCTATATTGCAATAATGGAGTATTTGATTCACACTATTGCTGCAAGTCACTCTCATGTAGGTTCCGTGTTCAGAGGTGGCCTTGTTATGGCCGTTGCAGGATTAATTGGAAGTGTACTGGCTATAGTTTCCCTTGCTATGGCAGATGGTTCTGGCGTTGCTCTTTATTTTATCATGTTAGTTTGTTGCTTTCTCATAGCTATCATCCGTCTCAATCCTCACCTTACACCCTTGGGTATTCTTGCAAACTTTATGTACGGTGCCACTCTGATTTTTTGTGTAAAAACTTCCCCTTCAAGAGCTTGGTTCGTGGTATACCCAACCCTTCTAAGTGCAGTGTGGTCTGGTGTAGCAGCTGCTTTGGCGGGTTTGCTCATCTTTCCAAAATTGGCAAGAACACAACTCAGGTCGAATGTTGTGCAAAATCTAAATAGAAGTGCTGATACACTTGAGCGTATTTCGTCCTTTGTTTTAAGTGAAGATTCGGACAAGGAAAATGTTACCTTTACTGCAGTGGAAGATTGCTATGCAATTCACGCATCGCTTCTTTACACTCGCACCTTTGTACCACTTATACCTTTTGAACCTGATATTCTGCATCCGTTTAGAGAAGAACCTTCGAAGCTTTGGGAAACATTAATCAAAGATGTTGATCAACTTGTACTTTATATTGAAGCAGTCTCTGGAATTCTGAGGAGAGAACGACTTATTAGCAAAGGTTCATTACACATGTTAACTAATGGGTCATTGGATACGCTCAAAGATTATTTTAATCATTTATGTAAGTTAGTAACAAGTCTTGCTGAATGTTTAAAAGTGGGTAAAGACCCAAGTCAACTGGAGAGGCTTCCAATTGATCTGCGAAGTGACATGAACAACGAAGTAGCAAACATTTTTAAGCAGTTTTGGATCAATAGTCATTCAAGAAGTACAAGACAGCTACCATCTTCTTTGGAATCAGTTTCTCTTATATTCTTTTCATTCAGTTTGAGAACCTTCGATGATGCAATAGCCAAGATATCCGAAGATATACAAGAATTATATCGAAAACGCCAAGAACGCAGTAATATCTGGAAGAATTTGTTTTCTTGGCTAGAAATAGTTTGGGAGCCTATTGAAGTGTTCAAACGGTCACCTCAGTTATTGCGGGATGTTGATAATCTCAAATTTCTGTTTCGACAAGTTCTAAGTGTTGCAATCATTATTGTTCCTTCTATTCTGGTTGCAGGTGTCTCAAAAGCGGATTACAATTTCACCCAAGATTACAATGCAGTCTCAGCATATATTATGGTTATTATTATCTATATGCGTGGTGTTGAACTGACTTGGTACAGATTATTACTGTATTGTCTCACAACAGTAATTTCAAGTGCTCTGGCATATGCTGCCACAGTTTTTGCTGGAGAAGATCCCTATATTCTTACTTTATGGATGGGATTGTGGATTTATGCAGCTCTAGTTCCAACTCTTTACTTCCCGTCATATATAATAGCAGACCTCGGTTTTGTTTTTGCACAGTTCTTTACTATTTCATGTCAGTATGGCACAAATTTTACATTTGTTTACCCAGCTTCAAGAGTTGTGAGTGTATTTGCAGGTTGCTTTGTAGTGGGACTAGTGTCTGCTACATTTTGGCCCTTCAAGGCTTCAAAGGATTGTCAGAAGACCCTAATTGACATCATGGAGAAGGAAAAACAGCTATTCAATGACTTTGTTGATCACTTTTTTCTGTGCAATCAACAAGTATCGACTGAGGGATGGACATTGACAGATGAAATTGCAGAAAAGTTGAGCTTTATTGAAGGACAGTTGACAAAATTGAGAACTGTGACCAACTTGGATCCTTCCATTGGCTTGACTCATCCTTCAATACCGAAAATGTTATCTGCTGTATCGTCAATTTTTAGGAGACTTGTATGCATGAAGGTTGTTTTAAGTGCGAAACCAGAGCTAACAGGGAGATATTTGACTACAGTTTGGAATAACTATTTATCTTCTATGAACGAACAATACCAGTTGCTCAAGAGTTCAACCACAGAGTTGTTTGATAGTATTTCTAAACGGTTTGGGATAAACTCAAGCCAACGAGGAGATACTTCGGAGATAGAAGAATCACACGAACGATTGTTCTACGCTTACGAGAATCTGTTTGGAGAGTTTAGAAAGCTTCGTATGTACTTGATTGAGGAAGTTTCCAAATTGGGAACTCGAGAGTCTTCAGGTGATGTGAATGAGTTTCCTTGGTGGGACAAGGATTTTCCGTTGCATCCTGACGATGCTGTTCGACATTTAACCTTCCTGTACAGTTTATTGCAAGTTTTGGATACTATTGACAATCTCGCTCTGGTGGGAACCTCCCTAAAACCTGGCAATGAAGATCTTCGACTTCGAAAAAGTATTTCACAAAGCATACGTAACTCTGTAGAATTGTCGGAACCATCTTTAAGTGGTCTAGACGGTACATCTGAAAGCAGAGGAGATAGGTCCTTGAATAGAGAGGAACGGGAAATATCTTTTCGGCAAGAGTCGAGTATTTTTAAGGACTCTCGAGAAGAGAGGAAACTTACTTTGGAAATGGGTTATTACAAAGTATAAAGGGAGATATTCATAGATAGAGAGGACCGAAAGACGCAGTAAATGTATTATTTGAAGTCTACGATTGGTATTGTTCTGTTGCACATCAGATGGGCTTTATTTTAAAGTGTAAGGATATGAGTGAAAACACAAAACACTTGAGGTCTTGTACCAAATAATAGAAGTTTCTCAAACCATTTGGGTCTTCACTATTTTGCACGTCTAGCAATGATCCAATTTTCGTTGTCTACGATAGCTAAAGAATACTTCAAACAATAAACCCTAAACTTACCGCAAAAGAAATATGCTCATTTCCTAAAACTATTTCTAGCTCCTGTCTACCCGTTTTATCTGGCTCTGGCCACCTTGAATCATCTTCCCTTTAAAATAAAACGGTGAAATTTGGATGTTGTGAATAATCAAGGAAGCGAAATCCTACTTCATGATATCACTTTGCTCGATAATTCTTCGGAGTTCCTTAAGAACTGCTTCCGTAACATAAACTTGAAGAAAATTTAGTTTGCACTCAACAAAGTATTATCTTTATACCTTCTTTACGTATCATAGTTTCCTTTTTATAGTGTGAATTATTCGCATATCTTAGCTTCCCGTCGGGTCTGAATTCAAACTCTAAAAACTCGTGACCAAATTTTCCTTTGTGACCAACGTAGTAGCGCAGGTAAAATTCTTCGTTCTCAGTCATTATATCCTATTAAAGTAAACCGAACTTCAGAGCTGCTCAAGACGTGAGGCACTA
Source organism: Galdieria sulphuraria (assembly GCF_000341285.1). Taxonomy (NCBI): domain Eukaryota; phylum Rhodophyta; class Bangiophyceae; order Galdieriales; family Galdieriaceae; genus Galdieria; species Galdieria sulphuraria. The sequence goes on from NW_005178473.1 coordinate 25,186, forward strand.
GTCCAAATTATGCCGATACGCCAATGAATAATCCACACAAGTCTTACTGCAATGATCACCGATTGAGAGTTTCTCTTTGAAAAGATAACTAAAATTTTTAAGACGTAGTAATGTAGCTATATGAGTAAATTAAGTTTGGAAAATGGTTTCAAATCTCCCTATCTATCTGAAAGAGTGGATTTCTTCTCTTTGTAATAATAGAAACTGCAAAGATTCCTACATCAATCTTTTAAAAAAAGATTCAACGCCTGAACGTATTAAGACTGACAAATTTGTTACTTCTTTTCGGTCTCTTCCAACATTCCTGTGTTTTCTTTCTATTTCTTTCCATTCATCCAAACTGGAGTTTTTATTCAGATGTGGAAACTCTGTACAATAAAAAATATGGCATGTTTTGATTGAGTTGCTTGAGAAATGACTGAGTCTTTTATGGTATATTCTTTGTCATGCATGACTTGTCTCCATTCTGCTTCCGAAGTTTTCTTTCGATTTCTCCTTTCACACCAAAATGAAATGTCACAAAGAAAGAGTTGAATAAAGCTACAAAAAAATGACTGGAAAGGTTTATACTTTATCATTAGTAATAAAAGCCTTTAACTGGAAATTCACTTTTTAGGAGAGTTTCTCTCTTTTCAACAATAAATATGATCACGTGTTTTGAGTGTATGCCTGAGAAGAACTCGCGTCAGATGCTTTTGGTTTCCAAGGAGTTATGCCTGCTTTACAAATACCTGACTTGATAAAATTTTTCAAACTCCTGCACGCTTTTGTAAGACAAGAGATTGTCTTATACTTCCATATGAAAAATAATAATTCGATGGAGGAATTCTCGGTGCATCCTGAAGAGGCGCAATGGAAGTTAGCGAAGGAGTTGTATGACGACGATAAGCTATTTCAGGTATTATTATTCTGTAAAAAACATATTTGACAAATTTTCAACAGTGAGTGGATTAGGCAGCTAGGATTGTTCGTAACTTGAGACGAGTTCCAGTTGAAGAAACTGTGGAAAGTAGCGGAACTATTTCAGAGAACAATGCCAGCTTAGTAAGAAAAAGTATTCGTCGTATACTGAAAGAAAGTGAAGAGTGTGAAAAGTTTCTTTCCCTTCTTTTGGATGAACGAGAATGGGAGTGCCTGAGCAAAGAGAGTGATCGCTGTAGAGTCTATTACAATTCTAAAGAAGGTCCTCGAATTCACGGCTTTAAAATAGAAACTGAAATTGACGCTCCTTTCTTAGCAACAGCTTCACTAATTAATGAAGTGGACTTGCTTCAAGAGCTATTTTGGTATGTCGGAAGTAGTGAAGAAATTGCCAAGTTGTCCAGGTGCAAGAAACTTTTAAGGTCTCGTTTTGTTACTCCTTGGCCGTTTGCTCCTCGAGAAGCCATATTATATGGCTATGCAGTGGACGGACTTGATGAGGACCACAGCGTAGTTGTCTGTTTTCGTTCAGCGGAACCGGAAGATTTTAAAGATGGTAGTTATGAATCAATTTCTTCGGATTCAAAGGATACTGTTAGATTGGATGTAAAAATTGGTGGCATTCAGTTTATTCCACTTGAAAGATGCAAAACACTATTTCGTACTGCTGTATTTGCTGATCCTCAAGTGCCTTATATTCCAAAGTGGTTGTTTCATTGGGTGTCAAAGCGAGTATGTATTTTCGGAATTCACACTTTTCGAAAGAAAGCAGAGCAGTTCACGACACTTCCCCATTGTCAACGAGTAGCACGAGATCCATTTTATGTTTGGGTTGCTCAAAGAATTGCTAAATATTGGCAAGAACAAAAAGGCTTTATAGATTGTACTCCAGAATCGATTTTGGAAGATTCCCTGAATGGTTCATCAGTTACTAAGAGTTACAGAAAAGCTGGAACTGTATTTTCTGAGTTTTAGTTTCCTTTGGATTTAGTAGAATACTAGGAAAGTTCGAATGATGAACTGCATCGATAAAGCCGCTTGGTTCTAAACAGAAACCTTGATATTGATGAAACGGAAACATTGTTGAAGCTTGAAGGAAGGTACCGGTGTAAAATTGTACACCTGGTTGATCACTATAGAGTTGGAGAGTTCTTTTGGACTCTGCATGACGAACAGTACTCATCCAGTTCATAATTGTTTTTGTTCCAGTCTTATCGAAGACGAAGAAGTGATCATAACCATTTCTAATTCCAGTCTCTTCTTTCGGAGGTCCCTTTAGTAGCCTTTCTTCGGTGAAGTCCAAATAGGATTGAGGTTCCGCTTGTAAGATTCTTCCCGTCGGTAACAGTTTTGCGTCAGTTTCTAAATATTCTTTTGTTCCCAGTCGAAGTGTATGCGACCAAATATTCTCTCCTTGGTTTTGTTTCCCACTCAAGTTCCAATAAACATGATTCGTCAGGTTAACTACGGTAGGAAAGTCAGCTTGTGATTCTACTCCGTAAGTAATATTTAAAACGGTACAAGCAATGTCTGCGACCCACTCGAGTTCATATTTCACTGTTGCCTTTACGTCACCTGGGAAACCCTGGTCTCCGTTTGGACTGAAAGTACTCATCAATACGTAAGCCTTGTGCGTTTCCTCGCCTAAGCTTTCAATCTTCCAAACATGTTTATCGAAACCATTCAAACCCCCGTGCGTACACGTAGTGCCTTCATTTTGTGAGAGCTGATATGTCTTCTTTCCTATTGTTAACTGTCCATCTTTGATGCGATTGCAAACTCTACCAATAGAAGCTCCCTGATATGATTTATCGCTTTCATATGCTGCCAAAGTATCCAACGACAGAGTGACGTTGTGACCATCGGCTCCACAAAGAGACACTATCCTTGCTCCGTACGTTAGAAAAGCTGCCTTTGAACCACAATCAAGAGAAAGTTCGACTAGATCTACACTTTGTCCTTCCTTTGTCTTGTCCACTGTGACTTTCTTGGCAAAAGTTGTGTTTTTCTGTTGGTTTGATGGCAAAGCAGTAGACAGTGAAGTCATTTTGTGTCTCAGCGCTGAGGAATGAGCTTTGAGACGTCGGTCCACAGGACAGACCAGTTGCCGAAGGAATTCTTTTGGATTTCTCATACCTTTCAAAGGAAGCCAAGTCCCATATTGAAGATAGTCACTCTTTTTCTCCAATGCTTTGGAAATCTTAGACATTCAAGTCGTCTTACTGTATATCATCTTTATCGCAATCAGTTCAGTCAACAACTTTTGGTCTAACATTACGTTGTCTACAATATCAAATAATTGAAAAAGTTGAAAGTAATCTTAACATTTTATACCAATTCCACTAGTGTTAAGGTTTTTATTCATTTCTTTTCCAAAAAAGAAAGCCGGACTCAAGCAGAATAAAAGACACATGCCGTAACCTGTAAGACAACTTCTTTCAGCTCTTCAAACTTTTGTATTGTCTATTAAGATCGTTTGAAATTCCTCCGGAACAATACGATGAAATAATGTCTACAATCCACTAAGCGACTTCAAGGAAACTTCAACATCTCTCTTTCTTCTTTCTTGCGAAAGCGTTTCTCACGTATAATTGTATTTATTATTTGCACTCACTATTTAAAACAACTTTCACGTGAAAAAAACAGCAGACATAAAGAATACTCAAAAGTCCGTTTCAACTTATCAAACCATCTTCTTGTCGTTGAAAAGCTCTCTTCAAACAAACTGTTCCAATCAAAGTTTTCTATTTGACTAGGCTTTTTGAAAGACAGCTTGTTCGTCTCAGTAACTCTTTTCACAACAATCCTTCGCTACCAGCAGTACTCAGTGTTCTTTTTACTTGCATAACTGGCTTTCAGCTCATACTTATGAACACTGATTGGGTGCTTCTAGTAGTTTCAGGAATTGAAATATTGTAAAGGTATCGGAGCACTTATACCTCGACTGATATAAATCTTTCTATAGTTGGCTAAAGATTTTTGGTATACAGGGCAGGGCATTTGTTTGTCTCTTTGACTGTTCTCCATGTTTGTGTCTTCTTGTACTCGGAACCGTGTAATATATTTATTCAATCGAGGGATCTCGACTCAGAAAATCTCTTCAAATATTATTGGAGAGGTTTTAGACAGAAACGCCAAGGAACGTCCCCATAAGAACGCTCTGAAGTTTCTTGCAACAACCAAAGAAGAGGCTGTCTTCTTCACCTTTGCCGAAGTGCAAGTAAGATAATAAACGCAATTTTACAAGTCTATTAATAGGTATTTTATTTACAGAGGCATGTACAAGCCTTTGCACAAGGCTTGTTGGAGTTGGGTTATGGCCCTACGAAACGAATCGCTTGCTGTCTTCCACTCGGAAGCCCAGAGTTTGTGTTTGCTTGTCTTGGATCTTTGAAGTCTCGTACAACTTTGATATCTCTGGACTTTGACAGGAGTTCGAACGAGATAGATCCTTCGGAAGTTTGTCGTGCTTTGGAGCACTACAAACCAAAGGGTCTCATCATGTGGCATGGCTACAAGTCGACGAATAACAAAGGAAACCAAAACAGTTATGTAGGCCCGGACTTGTGGACGCAACTTTTTCCAGAATTGGTCGATTTCGGAAAAGGATTGGAAGGGTTTACAAGAAATAATGGACGTCCTTTGTCGTTGCACAGATTCCCAGGTTTACGCCACATTTTTCATTCGGGAAACGCCAACCTTCCTGGTCTTATACAATATAGGAATCTGCTGGTATATAATAACGACGCCGTTTCTTCTAATGGAACGTTCGAGTGGTTGCCCGATGAAAAAGCCACTCTTTTTTTGTCTTCAGAGGACAGCAAAGAATATTCAGGAGGAGATATTTTGGACGCAATTCAACGATGCCTTCAAGCGATACAATATAGTTCTAACCATAATACCAAACAAGGTCGCGTTGTTATCGCACCAAACTCAAAGGCGACGATGTCTTATTTGGCCTATATTATCGCCAGTCTTCAGCAACAGACATTAGCTATCATTCCATCATTGCATTACGATGATACAGCGATTGAGATGGCAACAAAAATTGAAAATGCTCAAAAGGCAAAACAATGAAAACATATTGACTGTAGTGGGAGATGAAAAACAAAGTCTTGTTGTTTGAAAGATGCAAATAAAATTTATTCCCAGCAGATTCATAAATTATACTATGTACAAGAGTATTCTCTACGTATTAGTTACCGTGGTTCTCTTCATCTTGGTTCTCAACATATTTACAGTTTTTCACGAGAAGAGTGGCTGAATAATCATGAATAAGACCAGAAATATTACCTAACAAGGAAAGATTTCTGCATTGCTTTGCAACTTCAAAGAAGTAAGCATATCGTTCCTTTAAATATTTTGTATTACAACATGAAATCCTTTGTGACCCATCCTTGCAACAACTTTGGGACCTCTCGATAAGATTAATACACTCCAGTCTAGTCAAGGCTTAAAAAGAAATCTTAATTTAGAAATTCTTAACACTTACTCGAAAACTTTTATACAAATATTGGTAATATTGTCCAACTCCGTCCACGGGGTAGCGTCATTCAATACTCCTGTCAAGTTTTGCAAACTCCTCTCTTTTAAATGCAAAGGTTCCAAAAGGAAGCAAGTGCTATTATATATGACAATCAGCATCTTTAATGTATCTACACTCAGTTCACTTGTTAAAGCAGGTAAAAGACTCCTTAACACTGTAATGTCTGACTTCTCTTGGTAATGCTGCATGAGCCACTCAACGACACCTTCGTTCCATAAGGGCGTAAGGAGGGCTTTGATAATTCGAATGAAAGTATCTCCAAAACGTGAGCACAAAGGAGCCATTAAAAGATTAAATATCCCGGTCGATTGGAAATTTTCTTTCATCAAGGCCTCCAGGGAATGCGCCTCTTCAATAATATTATAAGCTTCCCAACAACATTTAAAGACACGATGGTTCCCGATTCTATGGCTATCTAAAAACTTGCGGCGACAAAGAATCTTCATCAAAACAACTGGAGAGCCTGCTAGGTCAAAGAAACCATCTTCAACTACTTCAGGACTTGGTTCAACTGTGGCAAATGAGTCTGATTCACTACAGAGACGTCGAGCTTCAACGTCAATCCTTTCCGAAGCCACCTTGCAAAAATGGTTCTTGAGAAACCCTGGATAACTTTGAGTAAATTGTTTCAATGAAAACAATCATAAATACCTTCTAGGAAAACGAATAAAATGTTATCATTGTTGTTGCCATTAGTTGCTGTTTTATGCCAAGAAGAGACATGTTGACTCAAGGGTTGTTTTGGTTCCAATGCAAGTGCGTCTCCTTTATAATAAAATGCAACGATGGTGTCGTATATGACTAGAATACTTGAGAGGAAGCACATTCAATAAACTTGATGAAGCTTACCAGGAGTCCACAAAACACTTGGGTGAAGACCCAACCAATAGCAAGTCTGACTCGCTAAAGAAGTGAGTTGTCCCTCAGTCGTTCGACTCCTTGTAACATGTTGTTCTACATTAGAGTCCACATGGCTGTTATCCAAAAGTACCCTGTCACCATGAGCACGCGCAGTGCTCGACTTCGTGTAAGATTTGGCAATTTTCTCCTCAAAACTTTCACGTAAACCTAAACATGAGTTGCAAAGAATGAGATCAATTCTCATCCCACTATTTTCTCGTTACCTTTAGAACGCAAAGGAAAACTATTCAAATGGGGTTGTGAAACATCTGCAGAATCAAAGTGATCAACATTTGGATACTCTGTTTCAAGCAAATATCCCAATTCTACTACAACTATTTGTTGCATTGATGACCACAAAGTGTCCAATCTCGGATAATTATCCTCATCATCAAATTCGACAATTATATTCTTTACCAACCGAAATCTACGAAGAACCTCAAGCAAGGCCGACGTAAGAACTTGGACAAACAGGTCAATTCGTCTTGAGTCTTCTTCTGTCAAGCTTCTCCATAGTATAGGAAAGTTAAACAAAAAGCCACTTCTGCCCAAAAGGTCATAACCCCGTGGCTCCTCCTTTACTCTTGCTACTGGACTTCGTCTCAGATAAAGTTCTCGTGCCTCTGCAATACAGCGCTCCATCAAAGCAACCAAATGCTTTCTAAAATTATTGCTACAGTGGTTACCACTTTGCGTAGAGTACTGAAGTTTGCAAACCGAACTCATTAGATTCGTCAGTTTCTCCTTCAATAACAATTCCTCGTTCAAGTTGACCTCCAATAGAAGAAAAGATAGGTCTGTTACTTCTAGAAATAGTTCTACACAAAGAAAATCGATAATCTGGTGGGCTACTTCTTCTGTGAGCTTTACAATTTCTTCGCGAATCTGATCCAGTCCATCGCAAGAAATAAACTCAGTTTGAGAAAGAATCTTTGTTGCTGCTTCAATCAGCTCCGAACTTTTTTTAAAATTTGAGTAGTTCTCAGTTTTGGAACTACACAGAACTCGAACCTCTTCAGGAACTCTAAGAAGGAAAAGAACTGAATTTAATAGATTCCGAACCCGGGTATGATAGCCCGTTTCCGAAAGCTTGTTTTGAAAATCAACCTTCACAATGTTCCTATGGAAAAAGAAATGTCAAACAGAAAACCTCAACTTTCAGCAAACTCACTGAAGTACTTCAACGGCTTCTCTCAGTCGAATCATATCCGCTCTAGCCACCTTCAAGACTTGTTCTTGGTTCAGAAGCTTTAAAATAAATGGTTTCAGGTCCTCACCCAGCCTTACGCTTAGAGCTGGGTTTACGACAGAAGTCTCTAGTTCGATAGAGAGAGAATTCAAACGAGACGAGAGGGCCCTAATATGAAGGTAAAATCAAGGTGAAAAAGATAGGAAACAACACACCTTGCTCCTCCCGAAAGAGAGGCTGCCTCTAAAACGTATTGAAGGGAAATCCAACCCTGGCTTACGTCCTCCCTTTCCAAGTCATCTTCTTGACTTTTGGCTCTTAAAGACAACTCAGGAGGAGCTTTTTGCAAAAGCGTATTCCACTGAGTTCTTGAAACAACACCTTTCAGAATACTTCCCTAAAAGTCAAGAACTTTTAAGTACGCATATGCCAGGAAAATAAGCATACCTTCTCGGGTCTTTCCATTCAGATTGGCGTGACAAATGAAAAATGCTATAATTGCTTTGTCGCCAAGATTTTTGAAATTCAATCTTATTTGTTCCATGCAAACACTGAATGAATGGAATGACCGATGGTATCGAAAAAGTATCTTTCTTGTCTAGTAACACTAAAATTTAATGATCATCTCCCAATCTACAATCTACATTCGAAGTAAAATACCTTGGTTTCGAAAACCTTCTACAAACTATAGCAACGAACATTGTTATCAATAGTTTCGAGTATGATAGCATAGATGATTTGGATGTATAGACAGCTTCAAACCAAGCAAAAATAATGGTTATTAGATACCGAAAATGTGAAAGAAATTTTTTTTCATAGAAAGTGTGATAATATTAGAATGAAACTTGTTGGTTAGGAAAGAAATATTGTCTAGTCCAGATGTCAGGCCTCCTCCGCACTGAAAATACCTATAGATACATAAAAATTCTTTGATTTACAATTACGCAAACTTCTAAAAAGTACATTTTTCTATCTTAAGTAAACGCTGAATAGTGGCTTACTGTAAGAGCCGTCAAGCTGCCTAATGTCTCGTAGAAAAGGACCGAATTTCGTATCGTCCTAAAATGTGTTCAGGCTGTGGGGTGCCATCGATCCTTTCGAGCGTAACTTGCACTGAAAAGCAGCAATGAACGACGCCTTTGAAAGGAAGTCTGTCCCTTCCAGTCCCAGAAAAGAACCAGCAAGCTTTTTCAAAGTGCCTGGTGAAGGTAAATACGAGAATAAGCAGTTTTTCGACAGTTCAGTGAGACAAACTACTGCTGCAACAACTTCTGCTTCAAAGGATCCCCCAAACCGTGAAAATTCAAGCTCTTCGAATACTTCAAGATCTAGTTATTATCCGTATTTACGAAAAGTGAAGCTTTCTTTGGTCACAGTACCTCGCGAAAGTTTGACGTCAACAGAAAATCCGTTGAAGGAAACAGCAGAGGAGAGCTCGTTGAGAAGATTAGGAAGTACAGTCAGTCGTACGTTGAGTAAAAGCACCTTTCAGGATATGGAGTTGAGCACAAGTCAAGTCGAGTCTGTTGTATCTGGAAGTGATGTCAGCGTCGCTTTTGTCAACTACGGAACCTCCTTATTTGCTTTTAGATTGCAAGACAATCCGGAAAATGCAAGTTGTGATAAGGACGACTTCACTTTAATGGAAAAAGGTTCGAAGGATGTGAAAGGTGGTGGGGATATTTCTTCACCAACCGGTAGCGAAGGTTCAGATTCTGGAAAGGACTCGCGAGTGGTATCTACAAATAGTGATCCACAGCTGCTGAGGCTTTTTAGGTTTAAGGATAGCATTACCTGCCATCAAGCAGTATGTGACGACAACAATTGTGTCCAAGTAGCAGTTGGTTTCTCGAAGGGAGAAATTCTCATTTACTTTGACGTATTCTCATCCAAGGCAACTTCGCTGGTCCACAATAAGGATGGTTTATTTAATAGTTCACAAGTATCAGCTATCTTATGGGTCCCGGGTAGCCTCACGAGACTGGTCACTTCACACGGTGACGGTGGTCTTTTGGTATGGGAAGCCAGGTAAGCAAAATGAAAGTTGTGGCTTGAATAGTATTGGTTTTGAACAAGTTTTAGAGACGGTGTAGATGATAAGAATTCATCAAACAATAGTAGCGGCAGTTCAGCTCAAGATGGAAACTCAAATATTGCAACTGAAACTAGTCTTGGCACATTGCCCAGCTCTTCATCTCCAACACTTCATCGTTCAGGTACACCAAAGCAGGAACATAATAAGAGCCCGAAACCAGCTACTGCTTCTTCTTCTACTTCAAACTCGAAAGGTCTTCATACTTTGACAGTTACGAGACCTTCGAGACGTAAACGACTCCATCCTGTATCCCAGTGGCATTTTTGTGGTAGTCCCATAACAGATATTGCATTTTCTCCTGATGGTTCACAGTTGGCATTGACTTTTAAAGATGGTTTTCTGCGAATTTGCGACTTCTCAAGGGAACAAATTCTGTTTTCATTTCAGTCCTATTTCGGAGCCCTGCTCTGTGTTTCTTGGAGTCCAGATGGTCAGTATGTAGCAACAGGTGGAGAGGACGATTTAGTATCGTTATGGGAACCTGTTACCCGACAACTTATCTGTAGAATGCAAGCACACACTTCCTTTGTTTCAGCTATAGCGTTCGATTATTGGCTGTGTCATGAAGGGCATTACAGACTGGGTTCTGCTGGTCAAGATACAAAGCTTATTTTATGGGACTATCCAGGACTAGAACCTGTTCACGTGAAAACTCAAAGAGGTTCAAGAGATAGTTTGAAAGAGACGTCCAACGGAGACTTTTCTTTTCAAGAAGACTCAGGATTACTTCGAGGAAGGTTTGCAGACTTGGAGATAGATGGACAGAAGTCCTCCCGAAATATTTTAAGAGCACCACTACCCCTCCGTCTTCAGCAAGGTCAGATGGGACTCTCTCGTTCAAACTCACCTCTTTATTCGAACCCTGGTCGTTCTCCTCGTACTAGAACTGGAAGTACTTTTTCTAAAAACTCTGTCACCAGCAATGTCTCAGAACCGTTGGCTGTTATTCCTGCTAGACCACGGGCTAAGATTCCCTTCATAGATCCTCTTCTTGTCCATATTGCACATTCAGAACCCTTGACGGATATGATATTCTTTAAGGGGGGAGTACTAACCGCTAGTTCTTCAGGACTCGTAAAATTTTGGTCGAGACCGACACAAGCAACTTTTACATCCATGTCATCGAATGACTCAGCGTCGAGACCCTTTTTTAGAGTTTCTATGGAGATTCCACAAGTCGCGGTAGACACCGAGTAGGCTACATAGCGGATACAGCGATTCTCTTTCATATATGGAAATATGACCAACCTTATGTGCAGACATCAAGCTCACTAGAATTTTTAAGATATATTCCGGATTTTCAACTTCACTCAACAGATAGAGTCAAGTTGATGAGGATGATGTTGTAACACAGTTTATGATATTAAATGCATGTTATCACCAAGAAACTATTTGTTTTTTCATATTTGGTACAATATTTTGTAAGCAACGGACTACCCCATACTACTTAATTTCTACGCTTTCACGGAGTTCTAGAGATGAGTATAGTTTCTTATGCCAATACCTCCCTGAATCTTGTAAGCCTACATTAATCTCCTTGACATTCGATTTGGCGCCAATTTCAGTTGTTTGAACGGAGTCCTAGTGCGCGGTCCAGTCCTTGCAAGAGATGTCCAGAAGAAGGGACACTACAGATAATAGCGACGAGATAGTGGACGGCTTCGGAGATGCCCAGAACGTCAATGAGTCAAACCCTTACCACTCCAGCGAAAGCGAGGGAGAAGATCTCTTTGGAGAAAATATGATGGATGACTACAAGTCACTGGAAGATCTTGATTATTATGAAGTGGACTCTGAAGCAGAAGAGGAAGCGGCCGAAGCTTCACTAGATATAAGTACACGAAGACAAGCAGAAAGAAAGATGGAAGAAAGAGATAGCTTAAAAAACTTAACAGGAGACAAACTGAAAGGCTCTAGACATCTGGACAATTTGGAACGCTTCCAAAGCATCTTTGATAAATACTCCAAACACCAAGAACGTTTGGAAGAAGATTCTATAAGTTCTTCAGAACCTCTAGAAAACAAAAGAAATCTAAGCGAAAGTGGGAAACTGATTGACGAAAAAATTTTTGATGAAGACGATGCAGAAGCTGATATGGAAACATTCACATTTGAAGATGACATGGGATGTTTGCAGGAATGGCTTAAGATGGAGAAGCCGCGCAAAGCTATCAAGAGAAGATTTCTCAGTCTTTTGAAAGCATGCGTCGACGAAAATACCGGTGCCCAATATTACTACCAAAAATTGCGTTCAATGTGTGCCCAGAACGGCCAGAGTCTCATAGTAAGCTATCGACATTTTTACAGTAATGATCCAATGCTAGCCGTATGGCTTGCGGAGTCTCCTACTGAAATTCTAGCATTATTCAATGAGGTGGCAACAGAACTAACTTTCAAGATTTTCCCCCAATATCGATTTATTCAGCCCGAAATCTTTGTGAGGATTTCCGATATGCCCATATGTGATAGCTTAAGAGATATTCGTCAGCTTCATCTCAACTGCTTGATAAAGGTATCAGGTGTCGTTACTCGGAGGACAGGGGTATTTCCTCAGCTGAAATTGGTAAAATTGGACTGTTCGAAATGTGGTTGTGTAGTGACTCCGATATTTTCATCATCGAACAAATATCCCGAAAAAATGGTGTCCTTTTGTCCAAGATGCGAGTCAAAGGGGCCTTTTACTATAAATTCTGAACAGACATATTATGGCAATTTCCAAAAGATGACTCTACAAGTAAGTCCACAAATTTAGTAATTATTTTGTATGCTTAGGCAAGACGTCTTCATAGGAGAGCCCAGGTACAGTCCCTGCAGGTCGTTTGCCGCGATATAAAGAAGTCATCTTGCTTGGAGACTTAATTGACTCTGCACGCCCAGGCGATGAAGTTGAAGTAACTGGCATTTACAAGCATAGTTTGAATGCTGCTTTAAACGTGAAAAACGGATTTCCTGTCTTTGCCACCATCATTGAGGCCAATTATGTTCGAAAGACTGAAAATTTTCGTTCTGAAGTCGAACTTACAGATGATGACATTTCCGACATTCACAAGTTAGCTGAAGATCCTTCGATAAGTGATCGCATCGTGGCATCGATAGCGCCATCCATTTTTGGACATGAAAACATTAAACTTGCCTTAGCACTTGCGTTATTTGGTGGGCAGTCCAAAGAAGTTGGTCAACGCCATCGGATACGTGGAGACATCAACGTTCTTCTACTGGGTGACCCAGGCACTGCGAAGTCGCAATTTTTAAAGTATGTTGAGAAAACTGCACATCGAGCTATTTATACCACTGGAAAGGGTGCTTCGGCTGTGGGCTTAACGGCTGCAGTTCATAAGGATCCAGTAACTCGAGAATGGACTTTGGAGGGTGGCGCTCTTGTCTTATCAGATAGAGGAGTTTGTTTGATTGACGAATTTGACAAAATGAATGATCAAGATCGCACCTCTATTCATGAAGTAATGGCTTTTGAAGCACTTGTATAGCAACCTGTTGACATACATTTTAGGCAATGGAACAACAGAGCATTTCGATATCAAAGGCTGGAATTGTTACAACCCTTCAAGCTCGTTGTTCTGTAATAGCTGCAGCGAACCCTTTAAAAGGTCGTTATGATCAATCAGTATCGTTTTACGAAAATGTTGATTTGAGTGAGCCCATATTGTCTCGTTTTGATGTTCTTTGTGTTGTCAAGGATGTTTGCGATCCCGTACAGGATGAGGTTCTTGGAAAATTCGTCGTCAATTCGCACTTCCATTCGCATCCAGGAGATTCGTACAAAAAGACAACGAAGAACGAAATGGGTTCTTCAGAAAAGTAAGAAAGTAATGCTCACTGTGATGATATGTCTCTGATTCATCTATTATTAGTTCGAAGGGTACTCGTTTGATACCACAAGAAACTCTGAAGAAGTATATTTTATATGCCAGAAAATTTGTCAATCCAAAGCTAAATCATATTGATCAGAATAAACTCGAGAGACTTTACATCGAACTTCGAAAGGAATCGATGGGCAGTGGAGGACTTCCTATTGCAGTTCGGCATCTCGAATCCATTATTCGGCTCGCAGAAGCGCATGCTCGTCTACATCTACGTGATTACGTTAAGGACGAAGACTTGAACAGAGCTATTGGTGTTATTCTGGAGTCTTTCTTCTCAGCACAAAAGTATTCGGTCATGCGTAGTCTTCGAAGAACTTTCAGTAGATACCTTGGTTTTCAAAAGGACAAAAATGAACTCTTGCTGCATTTACTTGGCACTATTTTTCATGAGTACGCCTTGTCTTTTGAAAGTAAGTCCGAATGGGAAGAACCATCAGACTACATGGAAATTGACGTGAGAGATTTCGAGAGTCGCGCTAGTGAGTTGGGCGTTCAAACCTGCAAATATTTCTATCAGAGTGCTCTGTTCTCTAACAACGGATTTTCTATAGATTTAGATCAAAGACGCATTCGAAAGAGACTGTAGAAAATTCATTCTTCATTTGGGAATTTTGTGATTCCTGCAATAAACGAAAACCTGTGGAACTATTACAGCATGGAAAATACAAGCAAGCTTCTTAAGAAAAGTATAAACCGGCTAGGCTCCAACCCCAACTTGACTATCATGGACAACGACTACTTGGCCAATCAGACAGAGCTTGAACAGGAAGTTACCTTTTGTGTAATTGGTGCTTCTGGGGACCTCTCACGCAAGAAGACCATGCCGGCTCTATTTTCCTTATATTATCACAACGTTTTACCCTTTAAGTTTCATATAGTTGGGTTTGGCAGGAAAAATCTTTCTGATCAAAGTTTTAGAGAAGCAGCTATGGAGAATCTTTCTTGTCGAACAGGTGTGGTTGACAAAGATGAGTGTGACCGGAAAATGCAACAGTTTCTACAGCATGTTCACTATGTTTGTGGACAGTACAACTCAGAAGAAGACTTTAGAAACCTACATAAATTTTGCTGCCGTTTGGAACAAGATGATGATGCAGCAAGATTGTTCTACTTAGCTGTCCCTCCTAGCGTAAGTTTACATCTAGAAACTTTTTAGATTCTTGAAATATCTCTTTTCTTCAGGTATTTGCTTTTGCCTTGAAAAACATCAAGCTATGTGCTACTGCGGAAAACGGCTGGACTCGGGTTATAATCGAGAAACCTTTTGGTAGAGATAGTGAGTCATATGAAGAGCTTCGAGAGACGATTTCCAAATACTTTGAAGAAGATCAAGTTTATCGGATAGATCATTATGTCGGGAAAGAAGTTGTGCAAAATATTACCACATTACGTTTCGGCAACTATGTGTTTGAGTCACTTTGGAACAGAAAGCATGTTCGTCGTATAGATATACTATTCAAGGAGAATTTTGGTACTGAAGGTCGTGCAGGATACTTTGATAGTTTTGGAATTATTAGAGATATAATGCAGAATCATTTGTTACAAGTCTTAGCATATTTAACTATGGAAAGACCGAAAAGTTTTAAAGCAGATGATATCAGTACGGAAAAGACGAAACTTATTGGATCGATCAGACAGTTGAAGGCGGAGGATTTCGTAACTGGTCAGTATGATGGTTACAAAGCGGAAGAGGGAGTTCCAGAAGACTCAACTACTCCTACCTTTGCTGCGTGTGTTCTTCATATTGATAATGATCGATGGAAGAATGTTCCCGTTCTGATGATTGCCGGTAAAGGGTTAGATGAACGTTTGGCAGAAATAAGGATACTATTCAGGAAAGGACTAACAGAATCTTTCTTGCACAAGGGAGATAGTATTGGGAATCAGATCGTAATACGTATTCAACCTGATGAAAGTATTAGTTTACATATTCTTTCAAAAGTTCCCGGTTTATCGACTGAGCTACGGGAAACCTGTCTAGATTTAACGTACAGAGACAAGTTTGAGCACGAAAGTAAAGATATTGCAGATGCCTATGAAAGACTCATACTTGATGCCATTCATGGAGAGAAGTCTTTATTTATATACGATGAACAACTTGAGGCTTCATGGAAACTTTTTACTCCAGCTTTGAATGAGTTGGAGTCGGAAAAGTCGCGTCCTCCTCTTATATACAAATTTGGCGATGGTATTCCATCAGAAGTGGAAAATCTTCTTTGGAAGCATGAAGCTGAATGTGGCAATTGCATTGAGGCAGAACCAGCCCTGAAGGATTTCCATTCTAATGAATTTCGCAACAATCTCTGATTGCCTTGTGTAATATTGATGTTTTCATAAAATTGTACTTTCTTGCACTGTTTAGAAAGTCTGTTGTGATATCCCAATTGTTTGTGAGTCGGTCAGCATTGAAACTGGTCTAGTGGTTCCATTGGATATGAAGCAAGATAAAAACGGTTTATCAACATTATGATACACAGATTTGGAAAAAATTGATAGATGATGGAATACAGCCAAACTGCTACTAGAGTTCACCTTCTTTTTCAAGTTTCTCGCCAAAATCGTACACATGAGAAAATCGAAGAAATACTAGAAAGATCTTGTAGAATGAACCCCGGATCATTGAAAGTCCACTTTTGTACCTAGGAAACATCAAAAGCTGCATTTTTATTGCAGTCAATTCGATACAAGTTGGATAGTTTGTGACACAATCGAGTGCTAATAGTTAAAAACCTGAACACGTAATGATGCCTTGAAAGGAACAAGTTTTCACTTAAAACTGGGATATTTTGATAAAGAGCGAGAGAAGCACCAATATAATGAGAGACTAAGTAAACCGCAAATACTTCATTCATGTAGAAATTTGTTGTAGAGTGTGGAAAGCAATGCTCATAACTTCTCTAAGCAGAAAAACGGAATGAACGAGCAAAAACTAAGCACTTAAGTGCAGATGTAGAAAGAATCCGTTTTTCGCACTGTTCCCCTCTAAATGATTGTGATAAGACTTCCTCAAAGTAGAGGCGGAGGAGCCAAAGTTTCTCCAACGAAAAAGTCAGTGAATCTGACGAGCCCACTTCAACAACATGTTCAAGGAACATATTGACTGTAAACTCTGTCCTTTTGCGTTGATGGAAACATATAGTGCAGCAACCTTTCCAAACGAAAATAAAACAAGAGCTCTGACGAAAATATTCCAAAAGATTGCCCTCCGTTGCTCAGTAAGAGATGTCGGCAACGTACCAGTCACTTAAACAGATATCTCTGAAGAGTAAGGTCTCATTGAGATAGTAAAGAGTCCAAAGAAGAAAAGTACTTTTCCTGGAATCAGTCCAGACTGCCTTTGAACGAAAGCTGTATCAAACAAAAATCTTACAATTATTTCTTCATAAATAGCTTAAAGAAGTTATCGCTCTCTTTGTGGAAAACTTCTTAGTTTCCCGATAAACTCTGTCGACACTAAAAACCTTCGCAATAACTAATCATTAACGATAATAGTGACTTGTGGTCCAGCTTCATATCATCAATGGTATTCGTCAGTAATTCTGTTTTACGTAGCACACACTCGTTTACTGCGAACACTCAGACCAGTATTCCTGGATACTTTCTTTCTGTTAAGAAAGACCAAAAGCCGGTAACTGGAAAGCTTCCTGTGAAAAGCAAACACCGGTTGTTTTCGAAACGACTGACAGCTTGCACAGAAAGCCGAAGCGAAAAAAGTCAATGCATAACAGAAGAAAAGCTGATTAGAGAAGTAACTGAAGTTATTTCTGGTATCGATATTAAAGTTAGATTAACTTCACTGGGTGGTCGCAAACGCAGAATTTCGGTGAGTTGAGAGAACTTTTTGTCTTTTTTAAAGAGTCGTTGAGTTTTTCAGGGTGGACTCGATATTGAAGCTCCGGTAAAACGAGTTTGGGACATTATGACCGACTATGAAAAACTTCCAGATATTCTCCCGAATATTGTTGAGAGTAGAGTTATTCATGACACGGTTGGAAATAAGCAGGTAGAACAGGTCATTCTCCTTTCAAGGACTTTCAACATTAGAAGCAGAATTTTGGTTGAAGTCCTTGAAGACTATATGAAAGCACTACGTTTTTTAAAGATACAAAGCCGTGATTTTGAAGAATTCGATGGTAACTATCGATTTAGCGAAATTGAAAGCGGTTTTTGCCGAATGGAATATAGCCTAGACGCTTCACCCAACTTGCTTTTTCCAATATCTTTGGTAGAGAGGAAAATTTTGAAAGAAGTACCACAACTGCTAGCAAATATCAGAGAAGTTGCTCTTTATGGTGAAAAGGAGGAAAATGGCTTATAGTACAGAAGCTGATAGAATATGAATTTATGCGTTCTTGGAGACAGCCCTATTTGCTTAAGTTGACAACAACGCTTTGAAATTACTTTGTTTGGGATTTGAAATGAATTCAAATGATGTTGTAGTCAAATTGGTTAGTTATCAAAAGCAAAATTTGGATATTGAAATGGAAAGTTTTTGTCAATCTTTTTCCGTGGTTTGTTTACTGAACTATTTCCTTTGACTTGTTACATGCACTTTATCTTCAGTATTCATGTTTTCACGTACATTGTCGTTCTTCTTGAGTATTTGGATGTTCAACAATTGACTGTTCGCGGAGGAACTGAACCACATTTAGATCATGGTTTAAACAAAAACAGCCCAAAAAACTTTCTTCATTTGTCGATGAAGCTTGGAAACTAGCGCCGAAATTTTGTAAATACTTCCTCCGAATGTAAGGTGTCGCTTGGTCGATATCTTGGAACAAAAGCAAGTTCGATCGACATATGAGGTTTCTGTATACAGTTGGACTTCTCCTCAAAGAAAACGGAGAGCTTTTTGAATTTTACAAACAAACACCTTCAAGATAACGTCAACTCCAACAACTATTCACTATCTGCTTCTTTCACGTATCCGAGTTCCAGAGCCATTTATGACCATATCATTTCCACTATGCTTTTTAGAAAACTTTCCCGAACTCTTCTGGGATTCAAGACTTTGCAAAAACTTTCGAAGATTCTCCAGTCTATCTAATCTTTGGCGCAATTCTGCATATTTACGTTTCAAAGCTGTTTCAGTCTTTCTCACACTCCCTTTCGTCCAAGAAGAAAAGTCCGAGAGCGAAGAAGTTGTATCTTGCGTTCCTTTGGGCCTGTCGAGCTCTTCTGAGTCTGAGGAAACATATAATATATGTCTATTGCAGTTTGGCACTTCCGTAAAATGTAGTTCTGACCGTAAGGACTGTATTTTGGCACGCTCGTGATTGATTTGTGTGACGACGTATGAACAAAGACGCCTCAAGTGTAAAAGTGACTCTTCTTCCGACATTACATCAGGTTTACCAGAAATTCCCACATGAATTCCGTTCTCTGTTTTACTGCTAATCATCTTGAAGTAAAATTCATCAGGGTTACGTTGCAATGCTTTCTCTACAAGTGCCTTGTACCGCCGTTCTCTTTTGTGGTAGTTCTGTGACCTCTCTATGTAATCTTTATGCTTCTCAAGAAGTCCAAACTTAGCTCTACTTCTCGGTTGGCCTCGCTCCTTATAGGTCTTTTGGGGCAAATACTTCTTCAAGGACGACATGCAAACTAAAGTGTTACACGGCGAGAATCAATTTCTTGAAGAATTTTCTGAGCAATTCCTTTACAGTACGTCGATCTGAGATTTTCGTGGGATAATGCATTCAGGGGAGAGTCCATAATAGACGTGGCGGTCTATTCGTGTTTCTCTAATTATATTTGATACAATTTCAGTTGAATCTTACCTTTACAACTAAGTTTGACATGTTCTCGACTTTCTTGTTATTTACCAGTCTCAAACCTTCGAGAAATGCTTGGAATTCGGCTGGATAATTAGGGGCGATAAATGATATCTGTTCCCACGCAATTTCGTCACTGATGGGCATAATATACTTCGCTGCCGTGGTATCAAATAAGAAAACCGGTATACAGCCGGCTGACATCACTTCTAGCAACCGAAAGGTACTCGGGGATCGTCCTTGTGGAACTAGACAGAACTTGCTTTGCTCAACGAGTTCTTCGTAAGACCAAAGATCGTATTCTGGAGTGGGAACGGAAAATTGTGGCTTTGTAACAAATATGATGTCTTTTCCGTTATGAAAATTATTCAATATGGATCTTATACCCCCAGCAGTATGGAGAGGATCTAAACGAAAAGAAGATAAGAACATGAAGTATGTCTAATGTATGTTCTTACAACTGGTCCCTTTGAATGTTATTAGGAATTTCTTTGGATGCTCAAGTATTCGAAAGTGTTGTCGAGGAGGGAGAGGCAATGACTTGTCAAAGTTACTGCGAAAAATGTCACTGGAGAGATGCGTCTTTAGAAGCGCTGCAAACCCAACATCGTGCTGACCTTCACACTAATTTGGATTGCTTTCAGTACAAATCCGGCGACAATTGCTATCTGACCTTGCCGTCAAGAAAATCCAGAACCATGTGATTTATACCAAGGTTCCAATATGGAAGATCTTGTAGCTTGTATATATGCCGTCCCTTATTTTCTGCAATAAAATAGCATGCGTCTGAAGCATTCTGAGTAACTCTGTTTGACCGACGAAGTTCATTGACAACCTGAGAAGTCCCGGCACCTCCGAATCTTAAAATTTCATCTGAAAGGTTCCTTCTGGCTGCTCTTCTCATATCGTCATGAGAATAGATGTAAATAGTGTAGTTTAAAGAAATGCATTTTGCTGTGCAGGTTGTTGTGTTGCAAGGTAGTAGAAACCAATTGCAAAATGGCACATATTGTTTCGGCCAACTAATCGTTTCTATACTTCGGTATGTCATAGCATATTTCTCTTCTTTGATATCTCGTACCCTTGAAGCAGCTGCTTTCAGCAATCTAAGCAGCCTTTTGTTATCTAATTCTGATAGCCCATGATGGCCATACATTGGTTCTGTTAACGAAAAACAATTAGCAGTTGTGAAAACAATTGATTGACATACTTCGTATTGTATTGTAGCTATAAAGCAGACCCGCAGGACTGTAGAATTGCGTGTCGGGAACTTTTTTGTATCTGTAACTTACTGTAAGCAAAGACAAAAATGAGAAAGAGCAAAGAATTAAGAAAGGAAGCCGTAATAACATAACTCTAAGCAACATGCGAAAGACAAATGAGAAAAAAAAATAAGAGCGCCAAAAAAAAACTTACTGAAATATGAGGGTTTGATCGTTTGATCAGGGCTAATGAATATGCACCTTGAATGCCGGATCGAGTCTAATTGGAGAATCAGTTCATATACTCTAGTAGGAAGTGCATAAGTTGCTTACAGGGACGACGTTTAAAACCTTTTGTTGAACATTTGTAACCGTTTGAACCCGGCTTTGACAGTCTCAAACTTCAATGTGCTAATTCTCAAACGCAGTTGTTCCGCTGTAGCAAGCTGAGAACAGCAGTTCTCCCAAACCGTTTCACCAAGTCAAGCTTGTTTTTCCAGTTGCACATTCAAATATGTGTCCACGGTTCGGACTTCCAAACTGACGAAGCAAAAACGTCAAAGTGACAAAACTTTATTTTCCCTCTTGCACTTAATAGTTGAAAGTTGCTTTGCAGTTCAAGACCGCAAGTATTTCGACTCCTTCAAAAGACAAGTATGAATTATCGCACTGCACAAGTCAAAGGAACCCTGAGCCCAGAGAAGGACTAGTGGCGTTTCGTGGAAAAGCTGTGCATAAAAACAGTAGTCAAGAAACATTCTGCGAATGTCAATATATGAGTTACGTCAAGAGCACTCTCATAAGAGCGGCAACAAGAGAGACAAAAGCTTCAAGAAAACATGAAGGAAGTATTCTGGTATTTATAGGATATATTCATACATATATAGACAATTGATTCCGTGCGCTTGCATCCTTCGTATTACTGGACTCATATCAAGAGAGTCAGAACCTAAACAGCTTGTTTGTTGTAGATGAGTTTACTGATGCATGCCTAGTTCTTTCACATCAAACAATGAAAGATATGCAGAAAAGAAAACCAAGTTGAAAATCAAAATGAGACATTTTAGAGATGCAAAAGTGAACACAAATAATTTAGATGCAAACTGAAGAAAATTTAAATTGCACAAAACTTTACTACAAAGATTTCGGCTTCAAAAGGCCCGGAAGCCATTCTTTCGGTTTCTCGAAACCCAGAAGGTTTACACAAGTTGCTGTGACATTAACTATACCAGCTTTCTTTCTTTTGGCATCACCCCAAGTAACTGATTCATCTATTTCATACTTGTCGATCCCATATCCTGTTATCATAACTGGAACTGGGGTTGTTGTATGACTAGTCAATGCTTTCCAGCCTTCTGGTGAATTTCCCTTTACAGGTTTTCCTGTTTTCTTATCAACCTCTGCCATAGTTTCACAATTTCCATGATCTGCGCTAACAATAGCAATACCGTTTCTCCCAATAATGCCATTCACTAGACGAGATAGACTAACATCGACTGCTTCCATAGCAATAACTGCTGCATGATACACGCCTGTATGACCTACCATATCTCCGTTTGCATAGTTTAGAACTACAAAGTCTGGTTTGAATTCATCTATCGCAGCCAAAGCACTATCTGTAATTTCTGCAGCCTTCATCCAAGGCCGAGTATATTCTCTTTCTCTGCTACTTGGAATTTCAACATAAAGTTCGAGCTCCTCATTAAATTTGTTTGCTCTGTTCCCATTAAAAAAATAAGTAACGTGACCGAATTTCTGGGTCTCACTTATTGAAAGGCGTCGACACTCATTATGAACCAAGTATTCACCAAGAGTTCTCTCAATATTGGGAGGAGACACAATATAATGTTTGGGAATCTTACTTTCACCATCATATTGCATCATTCCTGCAAAGCGAACTTTTGGCATCAAACCTCTATCGAAATGATGAAATGTTCCTTCAGTAGCATCAAAACATGTCGAAATTTCGATGGCTCTATCGCCTCGGAAATTGAAGAGTATCACAGAGTCGCCATCTTTCATTCTCCCCACTGGACTTCCTTTTCCATCCACAATAATAAATGGAGGAAGGAACTGATCGATTATGCCATTCTCCTCCTTACGAAAGGTTTGAATGGCTTCAGATGCACTCGAAAATGTCCTAATAGTTTCTGTGTCAGCCAAGACATGGGAAAGCCAACCTCTTTGTACAATTCTCCAGTCCGCTTCATATCGATCCATCGTAGTTACCATTCTACCTCCACCTGATGCAACTTGAACATCTATGCCCTTCTCTCTTAAAGAGACCAAGTGCTTCTCAAGTGGTTCTACATAGTCAAGGGCCGAAGTTTCCGAAACATCACGCCCATCTAAAAGAATATGGAAGCGAATATGCTGGCAACCTTCTTCAAGTGCTGCATCTAACAACGCATAAGCGTGTTTCACGTGTGAATGGACATTCCCATCCGACCAAAGACCAAGTAAATGAAGAGTTCCCTCCTTTCCATCTCTGCAGTTTTCCAATAACCACTTCCAAGTCTCACCTGTTTTGAAGGACTTCGAATCCATAGATTCGTTGACTAACTTAGCTCCTTGTGAATAAATGCGCCCAGCACCAAAGGCATTGTGTCCAACTTCTGAGTTGCCCATGTCCGAGTCTTCAGGAAGACCAACCGATCTTCCGCTTGCGTCAACCACTGCGTTCAGTACTGTGTTGCCCTTTGGAGTCTTTCCACTACGAAGAGCATCCAAAAAAGGTGTTTTTGCGCAATACCAGGCGTTGTATTGCTCTTCTGCCCCAATACCAACACCGTCCATTATGATGAGACAGACTGGACCAGGAGGTTTCTTAAAGTCCTTACTCGACTCCAGCTTGAACGACATTCTGGACGTCAACTGACGACGCAATCAAATCACACAATCCTATTCTGAAAGACTGGGGTTTTCATTGAAGAATATTTTCTGTGAACTAAGCAAAGAATACGACTTTGAAAACAATTGAGACATTGTCAAGTCACCTTTTGACGCTAGCCAAGTCATTCATCTTTGTTGGTAGTGCTTCCTCCTTTGTGTATTCATATATTGCGGAGACGCTTATTTTTTGTAGCTTCTGTTTCTAGTGTTTTACATAACCGATACATACAATATGAGATTGATTCTACTTTGCCAGCAGAAGCTTATTAGGAACTTGCGTTGGTTTTACTTTTTAGGTCGTAGGACTTGTTTAGTTTGTTTACTGTTGCTAAGTTGTTCTATTTGCTGGAGGCTTGTGGTTCCTGCCAACGATCGAGTTTCTGAAATCCGTTACCAAACTGCTTCTAAAGATGCTATTCCTATGAACGTTCTCAACTATTCTTCCTTTGGTGTTCCAGTGTATGTAAGTTTACTTGTTCCGCCTATCCAAAGCAGTTTTAAAGTGAACCTAGGTTATGATGCCTTTGAGTTCGGTCACTGTCTCCGGCGATCTTGTGGAGAATTATGATGGCTACGACTTGCAATGGATTTTGAAGCAATGGAAAAAGAACGGAGTATATGGTCTTATGGTGGACGTGTGGTTTGGAGTTGTAGAAAAGACACCAAAGCAATATCGTTGGGAACCCTAT
Source organism: Galdieria sulphuraria (assembly GCF_000341285.1). Taxonomy (NCBI): domain Eukaryota; phylum Rhodophyta; class Bangiophyceae; order Galdieriales; family Galdieriaceae; genus Galdieria; species Galdieria sulphuraria. The sequence goes on from NW_005178473.1 coordinate 49,275, forward strand.
ATTCAGTTGTGTAAACATCTTAGACAAGCTGGTTTGAAGCTTCAGACAGTTATGAGTTTTCATCGGTAAGTTGTGTTTGCTAATATTGGCTGTTTGTGATATAGTTTTGTACAGCTGTGGAGGAAACGTTGGGGATCGCTGTTATATACCTCTTCCGCAGTGGGTTTTGGATGCTGCAGCTAACAATTCAGATATTTTTTTTAAGGATCAGTTGGTTGAAGTCTTTGAATATTTTCTTATTTGCTTACATACCTTTGTCTTATAGAGAAGGAAATGTGGATCCAGAATATATAAGTTGGGGAGTAGATATGGAGCCAGTTATTGCAGGACGTTCGGCCATACAAATATATTCAGATTTCTTGGCTTCTTTTAGAGATAATCTTCGCGAATTTCTTGGCGATGTAATTGTGCAAGTCCAAATTGGCTTAGGTCCTGCTGGTGAGTTGAGATATCCTAGTTATCAATTGAATCGTTGGACCTTTTGTGGCGTTGGAGAGTTCCAATGTTATGATCGCTATCTTCTCTCAAGACTCGAACAGGCAGCCAAAGAAGTAGAGCACCCTGACTGGGCTCATCCACCATATCCTTACGACGTCGGCAACTACAACAGCAGACCAGAGCAGACGTTGTTTTTTAAAGAAGATGGTGGCATTTGGAATACTCAATATGGTATTAGTTGAGTTCGATAATGTTTTAGAGCCTTTTCTAACATTCTCGTATGCAGGAGACTTCTTTCTTCGATGGTATTCGAAAGAAATGATTGAGCATGCCGATCGTATACTTCAAGTTGCAAATGACGTATTTTTTAATGATAAAATTCCCGACTCTAATTGGAAAGGAAAGGTTCGCTTAGCAATTAAGATAGCTGGCGTTCATTGGAATTTTCGTTCCAAGTCACATGCTTCAGAGCTCACTGCTGGTTACTATAATACTCGTTTCCGAGATGGATATACTCCTATATTTCAAATCCTAAAGAAGTATGACACAACTGCGGTTTTTACTTGTACAGAAATGCGCGATAAGAATCAGCCGCAGGATTGCAATTGTTCTCCAGAAGATCTTGTGGTAAGCGATACTTTTGGTTTGGAGTGTTTTTTATTATAATTTGTATAGGGACTGATTGTACGTGCTTCTATTGCAACCAATGTTTCATTTGCTGGAGAAAATGCAGTGAGTTTTTATGATGCAGATTCTTATCGACAAATTTCATTGGTGGCACGTTCTTACTCAGTTGTGAGAGGTAAGAGGTAGATGATCCTTGAGAAGTGGACTTTCTATGTGAAATATTAGGAATCCCTATGGAGGCAATGACCTATTTGAGATGGCCTGAACCTATAACTATATTCATGGGAGATAATTTTATAACTCCGTTGGGTCAAAAATTTTTTGAGTTTGTTCGAGTCATGGGAACAGATGATGCCATCAGTCATGTGATTCCTGTGTTTTGAACAAAGAAGAGATCGACTTTTTCGTATTTGTAATGGTTTTCTTAGCAATAGAAGATATACAGAATAATCGTATTCATGAGATTGTATGTAGTTAGATCAAAGGATAAAATTGCTGCAACATTAAACGCGTGGGTATCCAAGCTGGAAATGTTGTAATCTCAAAAGAGATTGATTTCGGAATTTTCAAAACTATACTTATTCACTCTTTACTTCTTACAATGATACTAGAAATATAACAAACGCAAGATTTCTTGACCATGACAATCTTTGAGTGGTAGAGTGGCACAATTCCATTCTCGATGTTTAGCTTTTTCTCAGAAACTCCTTAAAAGATAGTGTAGAATTATTCAATAATTTCAGTATTGAGACATTGTATTTTGTCCTCTTTAGAGAAAATGAATAATCAACCATAAGCGAGTGATGCCAAAGGAGAATCCTCGTATCACCTCAACTCTAAGCAACGTATTGAAATGCAGAAAGTGCATTGTATCTTATAAGCAAGATTTCATATGTGTCTCAAATTGCTTTAGAATGTCACACATATGAAATATATAGGATCAATAAAGAAAGGTCAATATGCAAACTTTTCTTTATTTGGAAGCTCTTATAAAGCATCATATGAACTTGTTTTCACTTTTAACGAGTGAGTAGTATATTGCATGATATAATATATATATATATATATATATGAATGAGCATTCGATAGCGGTGAAAGTCTACAGCTGCAACTATTGGAAGAGAAAATTTGTGGAATCGGGCATGTTGGCGGTCAACTTTTACAAATATCTCTTATTAGGAATACTCATTTTTTTGCCTAATATATCTTTTGGAAAAGTGACACGAGCTTTTGTGTTGTCTTCCAAACTACCCATTTTTGGAATGGAAGACAAGGCCCTCGAAAAGGAAGACGTCTGTTGGCAAACTCTCTCTCAAGGTACAACCAATTTTGATAAACCGGCAAAGAAACCTAGGCTCGTATTCACTCTGAATCATAACTTGGCAGACGTATCCTCTGCAAAGGTCTTACCTGGTCTTAGAAGACACGGTATAACTGCACTGTTTCTAGTCGACTCTTCTTCAATTGTCTCCAACGAAAATATTCTACTGAATATAGTTGAACAGGGACACTATGTTGCTGTAAAGAACATATCAGAGAATGCTTCAAAAGAGGAACTTATCCGAGATTTGGAAGTTTATTATCGTGTACTAGAACATTTGCCTCTATTCATTGCTCAAAAATCAATGATCACGGATCCTGTGGAGTTTCCAGTAAGAATGATGCCAATATATGTCGATGAATATGACGGTAGAACCATTTTACTGGAGAGAGAAGGTGACTTTGATGATGCTATTTCGCAAGTTTTAGAAAGTTCATCAATCGTAACTCTTGAAAAGATGATGAACCTTGAGCAGCTTAAATGTAATTATCAAAGACTTGGTTGTCATTGTCCCGAAACTCGTAACGGCATATTCAGCAAGTGGTGTACTAATATAGAAGACGAGCTTACCTCAAGATATATCAGTTTTGCTGAGTATGTTTCATTCGAAGGAAGTGTTACCTCCCAAAGAGTTAAAGACTGGCTCAATGATGTGCATTTCTTTGTTCAAAGAAACTCTGAAAAGCTGGAAAGTTTATATGAAACATGGAGATATGCAGACACAGTTGCAGATTCAACATCTATTATTCACTTGTGGCCAAAGAGAAAAATTCATCCTATCCATTCTGTGAATTCTTCTTGTTTAAGGAAATTTCTACAAAGTCACAAACAAAATTACAAAATCAAGGACATAATTTATGATGTGCACACCTTGATAGATGTTATAGCTTTGTTGATCATCATCATCATCTCGCTACTCCGGTTTAGAAAAAACTATTTCCTGATAAAGAAGCGAGACTAAGTTTCTTTGAAATGGATGGAAGGTTCCACTTACAGAGAAGATGGTATTTATTCTTGCCAGGCTCTAGCAAAAGTTCTCTCGAACTCGCTAGTTAATGTTGTTATTATCTTGCAGTATTGCTGTCTGAAGCATACAAAGAGGCTATTGATTACAACTTATTTTTGTCATAGCGACATCAACTTACACAGAACGTTTTGGACAATGATTGACTTCAAATTCCGTGCGACTAGCAAGTTGTTCTTAATCGGCTCAAACAAGTAAGAATGTCGAACAGGGAGACTTATTCAAGCTTCTACTACGTAGTTGTTGCAATATACTTCGTCCCAAAATGTATTCAGCGATATCAGCATTTCTATTGACATATGCTTTGCGTTGGTCTGTTCGTCAACTTCCTCCTCCGAGATAAAGTTTATCTTTGCATCTGTTTAGGACAGAAAAACGGGAAAGTATAGGAGACCTCTGTCGCAAGATACTACCAGTGTTTTCTCTATCATATTGTTTTTGAGGAGACGCCCTAAATCATTCTAACTACCAAAGTGATGAGTTATTCTTAGTAAGTATGTTTCGGAACTGTTATTGTTTGTTGAGATCATATAACAACTTGTATAGGACTGTAATAAAACCTTATCAACTATGAAAGCAAAGGCTACCATGACATCATTCTGGTCTTCTTTAAGTCTTGATATTTGATGTATAGAAAGAAATAAACTCAACGATGCATCGAACGTAGACTACTTTGTAAAATAAAATTCAAGGGAACGCTTCCATTTAGTGCAAGAGCACCTCTCTAAGCTTAACTTGTTTATTTGTTATAGAAACATTGGAATAGACACGCTAAAGGGATAGTTCCAGCCTATCATTCTTGCTACTAAATGGTAGAGAATGATTATAGAAATAATAGTCATTGTGAGCATAAATCGAACGGCGTGGAACAATCGTCTAATGGACAAGGGGCTGGCAAAACGACTTTAAAGGGTTTAAGTCAAATGAAGAGCAGAGGAGAGAGTAATTCTCCTTGGACGGTAAAAGGGCGTCCGTTCCATTGTGACACTTAACTTGTATATAATGAAGTTTCACATTGGCACTTGGCAACCTAACCGTCTTCCCACAAAAGAAGAATGGAAATCACTTTTGTTTTTCATCTTTCGTCTTTTAATATCAAGGAAGTCTCAGAACGCTCTTCGAGCTGCAATAGCAGCAGCGGGAGTTTCAGTTACCATCTTTTTTGCTGTAATGAGAAGTCATATTTTATGTTTTGCAAATATTCTGGCCTACGTGGTACTAGTAATCACTGCAAGACATCCGCATATTGGTGCTGTTTTCCAAGCCAGTATTATCATGTCATATGCAAGCTTGATAGCTTCAATTTTTGGTCTTGTTGGTTTGGCGATGGCTGATAAAAGTGGAGTCGCACTTTACTTTATTGCTGTTGTACAGGCGGCTATTGCAACTATTCTTCGTACCGACACTGACCTTACAGTGAATGGAATCGGTATCAATATCAACTTTATCTTTGGTGCTATCGAAATATTCTACGTGAAGACACCACCGTCCGATGCTTGGCATAGAACCTATCCAACCCTTTTAGCGGGACAGTTGGCAGCAGTTGCTTCTTTTCTTTGTGCTTTAGTCATATTTCCTCTTTCAGCTAAAACTGCTCTGAAGAAGGGACTTGCACAGTCAGTTAGAGAAACAAGTGAACTTGTATCAGAGATAGCGACATTACTCACAAACTATGAGGAAGGGACTGATACAAGCGTTCCAGGGGTTGTAGAGAAATGTTATGCTATTCGTTCTTCTTTTACAGAAACTCGAGCAATGTTATCTTATCTTCCATTTGAACCAAACGTTTATCCTCCTTGGCAGTGTGAACCTGATGAAGCATGGAAAAAGTTAGTTGATGAAGCGGAAGACTTACTTTTGAAGGTAGAATCCATTGCAGGAGTTCTCAGGAAAGGGAAACATTTCGCTGTATCTAGTTTCAACTTGGAATTCGGAGAGTCTCTTGTTTTACTTTGTGATTTTCTAGACAGAGCTCATTTACGGGGACTTGAAATCGCGAAAAAAATCGAAAGTTATCCCAAGGTACCTCTGGAAGAGAAAGTGAGTCTAGTTAGTTATCGAAAAGAAGAGTTAAATAGACACATTCTGCGTGCACGACATATGCAGTGGCGGTCTGCAGATTTTTATCAAAATAATGAACCAGAGACTCCAGCTTTTATTTTTGCATCACTTATCTTTGTGATATTCAATGCGCGTTCAATAGAACGTTCTTTATATCGTCTCAATGATGGTTTAAACCACTTGATGAATGAGAGAAGAAGGCTACGCGTTGCACCTCTTCGAAACTTCTTTCGTTGGTATCCATTGTTATTGAAACCATTCAAGGCCTGGGCGAGGACTCATAAGCTTCTTGCAGTTCCAGACAATGCAAAGTTTTTATTCAAATATGTTCTTTGCGTGGCGATTGTTCTATTTCCCACTCTGTTTGTCGCTCAATTTTCTGAAAGTGATTATTTTTTTACGCAGCGTCACAACGCTATATCTGCCTATATTGTGGTAACCATTCTTGTTATGAGGGGAATTGAGATGACTATGTTTCGAGTTTTTTTATATTTTACTGTTACCTTTGCATCTTGTGGACTAGCTTATGCTTTAACAGTCATGGCACCAACAGATCAGTATATAATTGACTTTTGGATTTTCATTTGGACTTATGGAGCTCTTTTAATTGCTTCTATCAATCCTGATTACATTATAGTAACATTTCCTTTCTTATTAGCGCAATATTTTATTATTGCTTGTCAGTATGGAGATGGGTTTACTTTTATCTATGCGGCATCGAGAGCCGTCACTGTTTCCATTGGTTGTTTTATAGTTGCGATAGTTTGTATGTTTATTTGGCCGTATAGAACTACGGATGAAATCAGAAATAATCTAAGGGATGTTGTACTATTAGAGACAAGTTTAATTGAGGGCCTTACAAAGCTATTTCTTGATATGAATACGCGGGGACTTTCTGAAACTAGTTGGAAGGAATTGGGAGGTGAAGAACTGGATGAGAAGATTCACCGTGCCGAGCAGCGTCTGATGGTTACAAGAATTCGATACATTGTCGATTTGACTCCCAACTATAGAGAGAGCTCTATTCCCTTTGGACTGAATGTATGTTTTAGTATTCTTCGTCGCGTGATTGTATTTCGACAAATTATTAGGGCTCCTGCAGAAATCACTGGGAATTATACAACTGCAGCTTATGACCTATTTATAAAGCATCTGGAAACGGAGTTGTTTGATATGTTACGTACAGTGAAGGAAACTGGAGACTGTATTTCTGAGAGACTTGGAAAATCCCGTATTCATCGTCCACCACCGAATGAAATGATTGTAAAAATGGAATCTTTTGAAGTTGCATTGGATAATTTTCTTGACAAGTACCGCAAAGTAAGACAGGACTTGCTGGACAGATGGCAGGAGTACTTCTTGGCTGTAGATATTGGAGAGGAAGACTCCACTTCAAGTCTCTCAAGTCCTCCCGGATTGCCTCCTGATGACTCTGTTCGTTTTCTTGCATGGATATATTCACTCATTCTTCTTGTTGATACTTTGTTGAAAGTGAGTCAAGAAGTTTCACAATTGAGAGTAGAGTCGCATCGTAAGAGAATTCGAATGATAGACTTTTTCTTCAGAAGGTCACGAAAGAAAGACGTTGTTTTAAATGATCCGTCTTCTGTTCAAGTTGTCGCAGAAGGTGTAAAGGGGAAAGAAAGAAATGTTAGTGAAGATCGTGGAGAGAATAAGTCGAAAGGTGATCAAAGTGAAAGAGAAGAAAGTTACTATCAATCATAGTTCCTTACATTTCACTGATTCCTTATAAAGCTTTTTGAATTTAGAATGCCTGTTAGGCAAACTCATTTAATAGCCTTTTCAATTTTCTTCGAAAGAGACGACGACGTGTGGTGAATGTCAAGAAACTATGAAAGAGCACGGCTTTGGTTTTGTAACTCTCATACCACCAAAACTCACAGCTCCTTTTTCAGTCCGACGGACTTTGCACTGTTTGACTGTGAGAAGAAACGTGCGCCAGTTTCATTCTCGGAAAGGGTTCTTGATTACTCTCGTGTCCCAACAGAGTCCTGAGTGCACTTACTTGAAAATAGGTGGCATAGAAACGGTCACTGTTCCAGAAATAAACAACCTGACTGGTACCTTGGTTCTTCCTGGATCCAAGTCACTTTCTAATCGAGTATTGTTGTTGAGTGCTCTTGCTAAAGGAACCACGCTGGTCGAAAATTTACTTGAGAGTGAAGATGTATCTTATATGCTTGAAGCACTTAAGCTTCTAGGAGTTAAAGTAGAATACGAATCAAAAGTATGTTTCTATCTCTATTTGCTTGGCCTTTCTCATATATCTTCTAGGAAAAGAAGGCACGGATAGAAGGTTGTGGAGGTCCTTTTCCAGCTTCGACAGGCGAATTATTTCTTGGAAATGCAGGAACTGCTATGAGGCCTTTAACAGCAGCACTTTGTCTCGGTGATGGTGAATTTGTGCTAGACGGAGTAAAACGAATGAGAGAGAGACCCATAGCGGATTTAGTTCAAGGCCTACAACAACTTGGAGCACAAGTGACTTGTAGCGATACTGGTTGTCCACCAGTACATATAAAGGCAAAGGGCTTAAGGGGAGGAAAAACGATTGTTAGTGGAAAGATGAGTTCACAATTCTTATCCTCTTTGCTTATGGCTGCTCCTTATTCAAAGAATGATGTTGTCATTGAAATTCAAGATGAGCTTATTTCTGTTCCTTATGTGTCGATGACTATCGAACTCATGAGACGTTTTGGTGTGACCGTTGGAAACGAAGATTATCGAGTTTTTCGTATAGCTGGTAATCAGTGTTATTCTTCCCCTGGTTCTTATTTTGTTGAAGGAGATGCTTCATCTGCTTCTTATTTCCTTGCAGGAGGCGCCATTACTGGAGGTCCTATAACAGTAGAGGGTTGTGGAAGTGATTCTATTCAAGGAGATATTCGATTCGTTCATGTCTTAGAAAAGATGGGAGCAACAGTTAGTTGGACACCTCATTCTATTACAGTTTCTCGTGGAAAAGGCAAGGTATTAGAAGGCATCGATGAAGACTGCATAGATATACCAGATGCTGCAATGACTCTAGCCGTGGTAGCTCTATTTGCTGAGGGACATACTGCACTGAGAAATATTTATTCATGGAGAGTGAAGGAAACAGATCGTCTTGCGGCAATGTCTAAGGAGCTGATGAAGTTGGGAGCTGCAGTTATGGAAGGTCAGGATTATATTGTGATTTATCCACCAGGAGGTGGAAAAATTCGTAAGAACGTGACAGTATCTACTTATAACGATCATCGCATGGCCATGTCCTTATCTTTAGCAGCATGTGGAGGTTGTCCTATCACTATAGAAGATCCGAAATGCACATGGAAGACTTTTCCAAGTTACTTTGAAGAGTTGACACGTTTAATACGCTGAATGTTGAATAAACCTTCAAGCGGCTCTGAGATACCGATAAATTCTTACACACACACACACACACACACAGAGAGAGAGAAAATACACAAGTGCTCTAAACGAAATCAGTGATTCGTCGACTTGTGAAAGATAAAATTGCATTTTCGCAGAGAATGAGTTTGAGGGCCTTTTACTTTTTACGCTGTCTGGTTTTGGTGTGTCAGAAACCGTTGAAAAGTAAAAAAAGAGACAGTTTTTATAAATTATCTATCTGGAATCATAGTGCCAGACAGAGAGATTCGAGTGTGTCACGGTGTCAGAACGGCTCTACTCACTGTATTGCGTTGTTACCTTCTTCATTCTCTTTTTACCTAACACAGCAGAGATTACTTTGTAGTTTGGTTTCACAAGAAAAGCACTATAGTAATACCGTCGAAGGAAATAGCCAAACAAGAAAAATTGAAACATCTGAGTGGGAGTCTGTAAGAAGCGAGCTTCGTCGCACTCGTATTGACTTGTGCTCTGAAAGCGGGTCGTACATTGAACTCAACGTAAGTTTTCTCTTTTTTGGTGAAAAGTTCAACCAAATTGTACTAGACTTGTCCTTTATGTGCAACAAACGCAAAAAGGAGATTGCTGCCCCGCATCCATAAGATAGATGGCAGCTTTCATTGTTCGACTTGTGACGAGACTTACTCGAATTCACAGCTTTTAGAAAGATTGAAACTTTTGAATGGGACGTTCTCTCCTGCTCAAGAGAACATTTTGTTTGACAGGACTGTAATTGACTCCAACTGGTTGATTGAGTTCGCGAAAGATTCAATCAAGAATTTGGAAGAAAACAAGGAAATGATTGCCTCTCTTGAAAAATCTGGATTATCATTCCGGATATTAAGAGATTTTGAGGCTGGCTTGGCTCGCTTTCGCAGAAACTCTGATAAAAGATACGACGATTTCCTAGTCTTCCCATTAAGAAATGAACGACTTGAACTTGTTGGAGTGAAATGTAGACGAATTGAACGATATGAAGACGTTGGTTACTATAGATTGAACTCTTCGTTTGGTTTGTTTGGTTTGCATTTAGGAAATGAGCACCAGGATTCCGTGATAGTATCGGAAGATGAAATAGAAGCCATGAAGATTACTGAATCTTGTGGTATGGTTGCAGTGTCATTACCTTGTGGCATTGACTACTTTGGCGAAGATGTTATTCGATGTCTTTCTATATATTCAAAAGTTTATATTTGGTTTGGAAATGAACCTTTGTACAAGGAGCGTGCTTGTGTATTGGCTAAGAAACTTGGTTTGATGCGTTGTTATGTCATATCACCTCCGGAGAAGCTTTCCGCAGGAGCAGAACGTCCTAGTGACTTGATTCGAATGCAAGTACCTTTGACTCCATTTATATCGATGGCTGAGCCTGCTGTTCAACCAAAATATATTTCGGACTTTTCCGATTGTCGCAATGATATTTATAAGACCTTAGCGCATCCAAAGGAAAACTTGTTTCTGGCAACAGACTGTTATTCCCTGACAAACTTTTCGCGATTTACAAAGGGATTGCGAAGAAATGAAGTTTCTTTGTACGTCGGAGAAAGCGGTGTGGGAAAATCCACGTTTCTGTCTCAGTTAGTTCTCGACTATTGTCGGCAGGTATGTTTTGAACATCAAATTTGTTGAAATAGCTGATATTCTGTAATACTTTCAGGGTATCCCAACATTATGGTGTTCGTTTGCGTCTGATCAATCATTTATTATGAAAACGATGTTAGAGCAATTAGCAGCAGTTGACAGCAAAACGCTTGTTTCGCATTTTTCACGTTTTTCTTCGATATTCGAAAGCCTTCCACTTCATTTTGTTAATTTGAGTAATCGGGAGGATATTGAATTTTTAGAAGAAGCTATTGCGTATGCTCAGCAAATGTGGAAGGTGACCCATGTGGTAGTTGATAATATCAATATACCCAGATATTTTAGAGGTGACAAGTTAAACTGCCCGAAGGAAATGCTGGAGAAGACTCTACATTTATTAAAACATGTGACTGTAACCAACAACATTCATATATCGGCAGTCACTTTACCTTGGATAGAATCGTATTGCCATCGTGGAATGGACGTTCAAGTGACTGAGCTTTTTGGCTCTTCGTCAGTCGCTTTAGAAGCAGACAACGTATTCTTTATCAAGCGTACATATCCAGCGGAAAACTTGGATACTTGTAGAACGATATGCATTTTAAAGCATCGTTGGGATGGAAACACAGGTACCATCAACTTGAAACAAAATGTAGAAACGAAACTATTACAAGATGTGAAGCTTGAATACTCCAACGTTCAGATCAACTCTCCAAGCGAACAAAATTCTTCGAGTGTACTTCTAACTGACCATTATTCATTACATTCTCAGGATAGTTTGGCTGAGCCATGTGTGGATGATTTTGATAAGGAACTGATTGAGGTGAATATGACTGCCGGAGATTTGGCAGAATGGGAGAGACTGTTGGATGTTCGAGACTAATGCTTTTGTCAGTTGTTTAAGGACAGCTAACCTGTGAGTATTGTGGAAACTAACAGTGCTACCTACAACGTGCTTGTATCTGGAGTTAATACAGACAGAGCCGTTGAATAGTTATGAAGAGGGGAATATGTCATTCTTGCAGTCGTGTACAAAAAATGAATAAAGTAGCCCTTCCTTGTTGATTTCAAAGTTTGCTAAGAATATTCAAGTGAAAAGTGAGAATTTTACTGAGAAATAGTTGTTGACGTAGTTTTGTGCACGCTATATTGGATAGGAACTGGGTAACCGTAGTGACTCGACTTCCTTTTATTGCCAAAGCAATCATTACAAAAGCAGCTTGTTAGAATGAGCTTGAGTACTTCACAATTCCTTTTCCAAAGACCTTCAACCAAGACTTGTAAGGATAGAATACTTGAGCATTATTTCCAGTGACGTACAGAGATATACATAAGATATTTCAAGCAATAACAACAAGGTTTCCAAGGTCAACAATGAACAACCGACCTTAAAATCTCTGCAGCTTTCAACACAACCCGTTTATTAGAGCAAACGGAGACAAAGTGGTGCTCATTTCTTCTTATGGACTCGAAAATCACTCATCCATCCGTCCTACATTATTTGCTTTGGGAAGTGTTTGTGTTGGCGTTGGTACATTTAACGAACCTCCTTCCCCTTTCAAGTCTAGTCTTGTAACTGTTCAAAACTTTGTGCATTTGTTCGTTGAGAGGGAGTAAGTTTATAGACAACACTAGCTTGAAGTGATACTATGTTGCGTCTCGGTGGATCGCTGTCGTTGAAGGCCATAAGAACGGCCGCGCAAGTAAGCAGTAATTTGTGGTGTTTCAAACGATCTTGCTAAGCTTACAAAAACTCTAGCGCAATGTACTTCCTGAGGCTACAGCAGTTATGGGCGACAAACCCCTTCGGAAGCTTCACCAGTCGGTCAGTTCTTCGAGTGTTCTACCAGGCCCCGCGGAAGTTAGTTCGGTTCTGGAAGACCGTATCAGCAATTATTATGCCAAGGTGAACGTTGATGAAGTTGGAAAAGTGCTCGCAATTGGAGATGGTATCGCAAGAGTCTACGGTTTAAACAATGTGAGGGCAGGAGAAATGGTGGAGTTTGCTTCGGGCGTCAAAGGAATGGCGCTCAACTTGGAAGCAGACAATGTTGGAATTGTCGTATTTGGAAATGATAGAGAAATCGCAGAGGGTGATGTTGTGAAGAGAACTGGTGCGATTGTAGATGTTCCTGTTGGTATGGGAATGTTGGGGCGAGTGGTAGACGCTTTAGGAAACCCAATTGACGGGAAGGGTCCTCTGAAAGATGTCAAGAGAACTCGTGTAGAAGTGAAAGCTCCAGGAATTATGCCCAGACAAGGTATTTACCCCCCAAAATAGGATAGAAACAACTTTTTGAACATTCCCTGAAGGTGTCAAGGAACCTATGCAGACAGGACTAAAGGCAGTGGATGCCCTGGTCCCTATTGGAAGAGGCCAGCGAGAACTTATTATCGGAGATCGTCAGACAGGCAAAACAGCTGTAGCTATAGATACTATTCTCAATCAAAGACAAGCTTTTGAATCAGGAGACGATAAGAAAAAGTTATACTGTATTTATGTTGCTATTGGGCAAAAGCGTTCTACTGTAGCGCAAATTGTCAAGTCTTTGGAAGAAGCAGGTGCACTCAAGTTTTCTATAGTTGTAGCTGCTACAGCTTCTGATGCGGCACCTCTGCAGTTCTTAGCACCTTATTCTGGTTGTGCCATTGGAGAGTATTTTCGCGATAACGGAATGCATGCCCTGATAGTCTATGACGACTTGTCCAAACAAGCAGTTGCCTATCGTCAAATGTCTTTGTTGTTGAGACGTCCTCCAGGGCGTGAAGCTTACCCTGGAGATGTGTTTTATTTGCATTCTCGTCTCTTGGAAAGGGCTGCTAAAATGTCAAATGCTCACGGTGCTGGTTCTTTGACAGCTTTGCCAATTATTGAAACACAAGCTGGTGATGTGTCAGCATATATTCCAACTAATGTGATTAGTATAACTGATGGTCAAATCTTTTTGGAATCAGAATTATTTTACAAAGGTCAGAGACCTGCAATTAATGTTGGATTATCCGTTTCTAGGGTTGGTTCTGCAGCTCAACCCAAATGTATGAAGCAAGTCGCAGGTTCCATGAAACTGGACTTGGCACAGCACAGAGAAGTTGCAGCATTCGCTCAGTTTGGTTCAGATTTGGACGCCTCAACTCAACAATTATTGAATCGTGGAGATAGATTGAATGAACTATTGAAGCAAGGTCAATATAGTCCTATGCCAGTAGAAGAACAAGTGGTTTGTTTGTATGCTGGAGTTCGTGGATACTTTGACAAGATCCCAGTCTCTGCTGTTCGCAAGGCTGAGGAAGAATTTCTGGAGCTAGTACGAAATAATCGCAAAGATATCTTGGATAGCATTCGAAAGGAGTTATCGCTGACGGAGTGGGCGGATAATGAGTTGAAGAAGACTATTACAGGCTTCTTGGAAACCTTTAAGCCCTAAGTTGGAATTCTAGTTACTCTATTACTACTTGGTCATTTGTTCTCTACTTGGTTGCAAGATGCAACAATATTTCGTTGTGATGGTTTTTGTGGTTCAAGTCAATAAAGGTTCTTTTGCCATGATAATTTGTTTACATAGTTTGAAAATCCAAGTTTCCTTTCTAAAATAGAAGTTATATTTTCTTTTGATGCTCGAGAACCAGTTGTTGAGCTGTCGATGAGTCTTGTTTCGTAACCTCTCTAAGAAACATGGTTGCATATTCTGACGACGCCAATGTAAACTGCAAAACCAAAGCTGTCATTTTCCTTTTGCATGAGTTGGAATCTTGCGTTTGTTTCCTATCCAAAGGAACTTGGGTTGAAAACAACTTTTCTTCAATATCAGTTAGAGACTGATTGGGTTCATCATAGTCCATAAAATGATATTCGACCTGTTTAGGGATAGAAATGAGCTTTCTATAACCTCCTCGAAATTGAAATTCTTGAGACTATTTACATATCAATGACTTTTACACTATTATCAATATCTGAATACTTACTATTGTGGGTAAGGATTGAAAGTCAATGGAATGCTCTTCCAATAGAGACATTGCAATTTGTCCACATTCATTTTGAGGCCATTTCATTTGAGTTCCTACCAAAGGTAGATACACCTGAGTTATTGGATATTTCTTCTCCAATGCTTCCTCTTCTGATACTATCTTTATATTTTTGTCTAATATCTCGGATGACTCTACAACATCCAAATCTTCATAGTCTGCAATAGACTCCATATCACCTTCTGTCGAAACGGAACGATTGTTTTCAGTTCGTAATGAATCCTGTACGGTTTGATCAAGAACCAAATCACCAGCCATAGCAAATTGGCGATCATACTGACTATCCATTCGAGCACTTGCCATTGCATTCCATATATAGCTTTGAACTGCATGGACATACATCTTCTTCAAACCCTTTGGCAAAGAAGAAAATGCTCCTTTATGGTCATTTGGACCGTTCTTCATATATGTGTTCAGTAACTGTCTCTCAATAGTCATAAATCGAGGTAAATGAGAGTAAACTTGTCCTGCATTCAGCTGACCTTGACAAAATTGATGTAAGTATTCCATTATCTGTGGACGGTCTTTCTTCCCGTGATGAGACTTTACGGAGATACTTTCTCCAAGTATTTCGGATGCATGAATGGCTCTCCATTCAGGGTCATACGGAGTAAGTATCAATCGATTCACTTGTTCGAAATTCCCACGCAATATTTCAAAACCTACATGATGGCTAGGAATTGCCCCACTTCCAAAGCGTTGTAAGCCAAAATAGTTGATAAATCCATTCATTTTCACTCTTTCAATAGCTTCCTTTATATTTTCTAGTTGACGAGAATCTGTATCTTCACAGTCTAATACGTTTCTTAATATCACTGTAAAGCGGTTTCCTTTCAATTCTCCAAGATGCAATGGCTCCTTGCAATACTTGAAACGTCCAATACGAATATGGGATGATTTGCCAAGATAACTATGGCCAACTTGCCACAACCTTTCCATGGTTACTCCACGTACACGCATTTCTTGTGTTGTTATGCCACGCTTGTCTTTTGTTCCAGCAAAAGAGAAACGACCAGTACGAATATGCAACAAACTAGCAAGTTTCGAAACGACATAACTCGTTTCCGTATTCTTCTTGCACAATAGAAACGACAAGAACTTGTTCTCTTCCAAGTTGGAATCACTTATTCTTCTACGTCGTTTGTTTGGTGTAACTGCTGAACTACGTTCGAGAAGAATTTTTGGTGATCCATCTGTCGATACCGTCTCTGTGACTATGCCTTTGAAACTTCGAAATAGCTGATGTATTTGCCTTCGTTCTTCTTTATCCAAAATAGGCTTTGGAAGAATCAACTCTTTCAAAGAATCTTGTTCATTTTCTAAAGAGTTGCTCTCTTCAGTAGCAACAAAATCACGTACTTTATTCATAAGGCTTGGTTCATACCACTTGAATGTCAACAAATAAGTAAAAAGAACGTAACAGCCTAGTGTACTTACCTTTTCCAATTGTTCCAAAGCACTTTGTGTACAAGTTTCATTTTCTACTTGCTTTTCTCTTTCTAACGCATCAGGTTTCTGCAAATCTTCCTTTTCCAATTGCAGTACGTTGCCATCGACGCTAACCTTGACAAAAGTTAGGAAAAACTTGATATCCATTTAACTTACTTCATTGACAATAAAATCGGAATACAAGTGTCTTACTATGGCTGTAAAGCCATTGTGTTCGGACACAAAACGTCGAATGAACACGCTTTCTTCAGTTACTGAATTCATTCATACGTCTTTGATTTCAACCTGAGTCATAAGTTATGCATAATGATTTCCATTTTACTTGTAATGTCTTCTCTTTATCCATTCACTTGTCAAAGAAAGGAATAATATGTTCATTTGTTGTCAGATAATAAGTTGGTATTCATTAACTTGTGATAGAACAACTTGACTATCACGATGAATAATGATGATTTTTGGGTTGGTGGACGAACCAACTCGAAGAAAATGAACTCGTCCAAACCACAGTGGGAACAAGTTGGTGAAGCTTTTGTTCAACACTATTACAATACCTTTGACAGTTCTCGATCCAACCTCGGTCCTCTATACGTAAGAAAAGTTATTTTTGTGTAACTGAAACTAACAGTTGTGGATCTCTAGAGGGAAAACTCCATGCTCACTTTTGAAGGAGAGAAGTATATGGGCGTTCAACAAATCGTTGGAAAACTTTCGGTAAGTGGTTTTCTTTATAGTATTTTCATATGTCGGCACAAGTTGATGATGGAGTGTTTCCTATTGCTAACAGAGTTTAGGCTCTTCCTTTTCAAAAGGTGCAACACCAGATAGTAACTTGTGATTGTCAACCAACACAGACACAACCTAGTGGAATTTTGGTGTTCGTTAATGGTAATCTTCTAGTCGATGATAGTCAAAATCCGCTCAAGTTTTCGCAATGTTTTTATTTACTTCCTGACTCTACCAACGCCGCAAGTTACTGGGTTCATAACGATATGTTTCGGTAAGTGCATCACAGTTTGTTTCGAAGATCCAAATAACTAGTGTGCTGTAAGTCTAAACTACGGTTAAAAGTCAAACATTTTTTGTGTTGCCTTTTCCATTACAAAATAAACACTGGTCGTTTTTGTTTCCATTTCTGAACAACGAGCTTGTCAAGACTTTTAATGGAGTTAACGACGTAACTTTGCTTCAATTTCTTCCAATGTCAAACCTTTTGTTTCGACGACTTTTTCATAGATGAACCAAATAGAGAAAAGACCAATCAATGCAAACTGTAAAAATAATCCACTCGTTCCAAACCATTCTCGTTCCCATTCAAAAGTGGAAGTCACCATTAGATTCATACCAAAGTTAATCAAAGTGCCAATGGCAAGTGAAGCTGAACGAACTCTTAATGGAAATATTTCACTCAACACTAACCAAGTGATCGGACCAAAACCAATTTGATAAGAACCTACATAACAGAATATACCGAGAACGATGGGAATCTGCAAGGATACTTCACCATTTCCAGAAAATAACCAGGCAAGCACAAATAATGTTACAGTTATTCCAGTTGAACCAATCAACAGCAAAGGTCGGCGACCAACTCTAAATGAAGAATATGAGTTTTCATTTCAGATACATATATTATACAATATCTTACTTATCTACAAGAATAGAAGATACAATAGTCATTATCAGTTTCCAAATTCCAAGACCGACAGCAGCAACAAAGCCAAGTCCAGTATCTTCAAATAAACGATTAGCAAAATAAAGTACCGATGGTTGACCAGTGATTTGTTGAAATGTAACCAAACTGAGAGCAACAAACAAAGGCTTCCTTGACTGTGGTGTGAGAAGTTCCGAATAAGAAAATACTCCATGAAATTCACTGGAATAAGAACCTTCTCTTATTGCTTGCGAAAGTAATATCAATTGTTGCTCTGCTGCTTGCTTATCATTTCTAGCTAGTCGAATGAGCGAAGATCTTGCACGTTCCATATAGGAACGAGACAAAAAAGATTCTGATACTTCTTCTGATGCTTGTGATGATTTCAATAGAAGCCACCTTGGACTTTCCGGAATGAAGAAAACACCCAGTAGAAAGGGGAGACAAAATATTATTCCTGAACCAAACATAAATCTCCAAGATAACCAATAATCTAAATGTGAAACGGAAGGTTCCCAAAGAGCTCCGACTAAATAACCAAATACCATTCCTGTAACAATAAATGCTTCCTTTAATGAGATTAAAAGTCCACGTTTATCGCTTGGAACACATTCAGCTATATATATTGGAGCTGCATGCATGGAGAACCCAATACCTGCACCAAATATGAGTCTGGCCAGAAACAATAAAGGTAAGTTAGGCGACAAGGCTTCCATAAGAGTTCCGATACTATATAAAATAGCAGATAACAGCAGTTCCTTTTTGCGACCAATGGAATCTCCAAACCGAAAGGCTAGTAAACTACTGCCTAAAGCACCAAATAAGGAAGCTGCTGCTATGAAGCCAAGAGTCAAGGAAGATAATTCACCAAAGGAAGAAGACTGAGATGCTTGAATATTTCCTAAAACCCTCAAAACAGAGGAAGTACATCCAACGTCATACCCAAACAAAAGGCAACCAATAGCAGGAAAGAAAAAAGAAGGAAACCAAGGAGGGAACCACTTTGAACGAAAGATATCTCTGGCGTAAGTTTCAGAACCTCCACTCGTTTGAAGTCCTCTATGTTCTTCTTCTGTGTCTTCAGAAACAGTTCCTAAAGGCTTCTTATTGAAGGGCAGTTCCATTCGAATCCCTACGCTCCTTTTTGTAGCAGTGAGGGGCTTGTGCGAAAGAAGACGGTAAAAAAAGTTGTATTTGCAGCAGTATATTTTTCGCGAATAAAAATATCTAGTCAAAGCTTTACAGTCTGGGCAGAAACGGCTCGAAACAAAGGAAGCTATTGTAACAAGGCAACAGCATGAATGCAGCTCGTTTCGTGGTGTGAGACACACTTTGGGCGATCTCTTTTCCATCAGCAATAGAATCTCACTGGCCAGAAAGGATTGCGACAGCGCAACAAATGATTACCTAAAACAAGTCCTAACAAAAGGACAAAATGACTGTTCTCCGATTAGAAAGGAAATTCATTAGACTTTAGTTCTATTCGAGACTTCCCTACACATGGGCAATATCTGTCATGCTAAAGATATTGTGATATCTATCAAAATGAATCTGTGAAAAATCAAAAACTCAATATTGAATGGAAAAATACGCAACATCTAACAGGATATCAACCTTATCGTCCAGATGACATCAAGTATCGGTTCAAAACAACTGAATTGTGAAATATATCGATAGCTCTCAAATTGGCTAAACAGTCTTCTTTAGTCGATGCAATCCATCCTCTCAATAGACCGTGACTCCTGTATCCAATCAATACGGAGTGTGAGTGCACTCTAGTTTCACCTCATAAAGAAAACTATTTCGTGGAATACTTTGATATTTGGTCATGTTATCACTGCTTAAAAATTGCAAAACAACAACATGTTCCGAAATTGAGTGAATATGTGTACCCTGCAACGATATTTTTTCGATATTACTTGCGAATAGAAAGCTTCCATCTGTTTGAGGAAAATAAGAAAAACAATCAACTAGTTTCGTTGCTACTTAGCCAACTGCTACTGACACAAAAATTCTCAACTAAATAAGCCAGCAGTGTAAGAATGCAAAAAATGAAGCCAATATCCAGCTAGTATTCCGCAAAAGCAACTATGCTGCAAATGTCTTTATCTCAACCAATAACAAACTAGTCCAACGAAGGGCATCACAAAATGTACCAAACAAGAGACTCTATTCCATTTCAAATTCCAACAAAAGAAGACTTACTTATGCATTCATATATGATGCAACGTCGATCTTGTCAGGAAGAGGCTCAATGGAGACTTCAAATCGGCTTTGTACCTCGTTCAACACGTCGTTATCTTCCTTAGAACTAATAAAAGATATTGCTAATCCTTTAGTCCCAAAACGACCCGCGCGACCAACTCGGTGAAGGTAAGCATCAGCTCCGGTCTTCGCTGTAGCTTCTGGGCCTAAAAGTAACTTAAAAAAACGAAAGCAAAACATTAAGTTAAACAAATTTACCTTTCAAATCCGGCATATCGTAGTTAATCACAATGTTTACTCTCTCGATATCGATTCCTCGTGCAAAAATATCCGTAGCCACCAGTAAACGTTTCTGGAAATCTTTAAACATCTGATATCGAGAGATACGCTCCGACTGTGCCATACTACTATGAATAGCAATGGAAGGAAAATTGTATTCTACCAATAGCTTATTGAGAGCATTAGCTCGCTGCACAGACTTCACAAAGATAACTACTTGGTTAAACTCTAATGTGTCTAGAAGATCCATCAACTTCCTATTCTTCTCTTGTTCTTCGAGTTTCAAATAATACTGCAACAAACCATGAAGGGTAAGCTTGGCCTCATCATCCACATAAACTTCCATTGGATTTGACAGAAATTTTTTACAAACATTTCGAATTTCCTTGGAAAGCGTTGCCGAAAACATCATCACCTGCTTGTTATGCGGAGTCATACGAAAAATCTCTTGAACATCGCGTCGCATATCGAGTTGTTCCAACATCTTATCACATTCATCAAGAACAAAAAATTGAACTGATGAAATATCCAAAGCTTTTCTACGTGAAAGGTCTAATACTCTTCCAGGTGTTCCAACAACGATATGAGGTGGAGACTGTTTAAGTCTATCTATATGTTGTTTGATTGGAACACCACCATAAAGAACAGCAGTTCTCACATTAGGAAGATACTTCGAGAATCGTTCAAACTCGTGTGCAATTTGGTAGGCAAGTTCTCTAGTATGACCTAAAACAACACAGCTAACTTTGCCATCTTCGGGTACCAGTTGGTGAAGTACAGCTAAAGCAAAGACAGCTGTCTTCCCCATACCGCTTTTTGCCTGACAAACAATGTCGCCGCCAAGGATAGCTTGTGGGATACACTGTTCTTGAACTTCTGAAGGGTGTTCGAAACCACAATCCTGTTATATATCTCCAATGTCAAGAAAGGTATCTTTTCAGAAGGAGGAAGACGCACCTGAATGGCTCGCAAAAGCTCTGGTTTCAATAGGAAATCCTTAAAACCTGTACTGTGAATCCCAACGTAACTTCCCCTAAATGCACCAAGAAAGAAAAGTGTTATTACAAGTTCCAAGAACGCCCCAGTTTAAAGAAGGGCAACATAAGGGTAGATACTACAAGAGTGAAGTGGCTTGGGTGAGACAGCGAACCTCAGTGGAACCACAAGAGTATTTGAAGAATCTCGAAAAAGCCCAACTCTAACGAAAGAATACACTCAACTTTCCAACACTTTGTATCATCGTGGCCAAGGTCTACAAAGCAACACCCAAAGACACACTTCACCAGTAGTGTCCAAGCCGGTCAACGAGTAGACAAGTGCCCTTTGCACTTTCAACTGCATAACGAGAAGGCTTTTCGACCTTCCACGCCACCATAACCTTAGTTTCCTCCCAGTTGACCCCAACGCCCTCGCGAATAAACAGACAAAACCGCTTGCTTACTTTTTGGATTCCTTTGTGGAAGCACTCTTTACTGCACCACTTGGCACGGAGGTTTCGTCCTCTTCTTCGTAATCTACAAGGTCCTCGTCACCAACAAGGTTTTCATTCTTTTTACCGTTTTCCATAACTGAACTATACGTTGAATCTTAATGCACGTTTCAACTATAAAAAACTTAAAAACAATTTGCCAAAGAATCGGCGCTCAAACAATTATTAAAGATGGGAGGCCACTCGAGGAAAGCTCAATATCCCAAACAAGTATGGCATCCTTTTGGAGGTTGGTTTCCTCATCCACGAAACTGGAAGAGGAACACAAATATAGCCACCCTCATCATGGCGCTCACCGTGATACCCATTATTTATTATGCGGAAAAACATACTGTAAGTAAAATTCCATAGAGCAAGACAAGTTCGAGTAACCCGTTTTCTTTAGACCTATTATCAGTACCCCTACCATAAAATTCCTTGGAGGCCCAACTTGAAAACTTTTGATGAAGATTTGGAGGAAAGAAGAAGGGCGAAGATGGAAAGCAAGGATCTTGGGAGTTCTGACGATCAATTGGATACATAGAACGAGCACAACTTAATCTGTTAGTTGGATATTGAGTTACTTGAGACTTTGTCAGTTCAGTTGATCCATGTAAAATTTGTTCTTCGTCAATTTCACTTTGGAAACTTTGAAAATAGCTTTAGAGATAAGTTAAAGTCAATTCCAATATTGTTTGGATATTATTAGATAATAACTTGTATCCATCGTCTATGAACATCTTGCTATCTATCCAACGTACTCATCATGAACTTTGTTTCTATCTTCTTCTGTTGAAGAGAGGGATTATTCTTTTGTGGGTTTTGATTGGCATTCTTCGATGGCAGAGCATAGTAGTGGTGAAGGCACAGAGGTGGGAAGTGCCTCAGATACAAGCCCTTGTGTAAAGGGTTGTGGCTACTATGGAACCTCTGCAACCTTAAATATGTGTTCCAAGTGTTATAGGGAACACGTACGTCAAGAGCAACAACGTCAAGTTGATTCCGTTTGTCAACAACAACAGCTTCAACAGGAGTCCTTGGATAAGGAAAGCACAGTAGAGAATGCAAAACATGCTTCAAGCAATCAAGAAGAACAAGTTGGTTCCCAACAGGTTACCAGTAGTACAGAGTTTCCCCTTAACACTCTTATGGAGCCTACTGATGTTTCTCAAGATTTGCTACAACAAAGTAGCAAGTCCTCACACTCTCCCTCGGAAGGTACAGAAAAGAAGAGTAACCGTTGTCAATACTGTCAAAAGAAAGTTGGCTTGACAGGTTTTACTTGTCGTTGCGGAAAGCTCTTTTGTGGTGACCACCGATATTCCGATAAACACGATTGCTCTTTTGACTATAAGGCTGAGAACAAGGAAATGCTAAGTAGGGCTAACCCCCAGGTTATCTCTGCTAAACTCAACAAGATATAACTATTTGGAAACTAACGTAAACCAACTTGAGAATAGTTAGCTGGAATCTGAAGGCCTTGAGAATTCTATATTTGTAAAAATATCCTTGATAGTACGAAACATTGATGATAATCGTGTTCTTTTAAGACTTGATTAGTTGATAGTCATTATGATTTGTCTCTAGATAAATTTCTATTACTTCTTCATCTATTATTATGACATTATTTGAAAAAAATAAGATCCAACTTTATCCGAACCAAGTTTCCTCTCTTGTATCCAACTTATATTCACTTTTTACGGTTTTTGGCTGTTGCAAGATCACTTTCGTGTTGTTTCAGTTGAAGCTTTGTTCTTTTCTCTTGGAGCATATCTGCTGCTTTCTTTTCTCCTTCTCGCAAAGAAAGCTTATTGTTGCTTAGATCGTTCAGCGCAATAATGGAACGGATAAGGGACGCTAGATATAAAACAAGCATAATATCATTCGTCTCAATCAAAAATGCTTTCATAACTTCAGGAGTAAACAACGTTGGTAAGACGTTGAATATTTCTTGAATAGCATAAAGTATCTCGTGATTTAAAGGAAGCTCTCCGTCAATTACAGACTTTAGATACATCTGGATATCTTTAAGTCTACTCTCCAAACTATTCAACGACAAAACTTTTGACTTTAGGTCATCAGAAAGAGTTGCAATCGTCGCATCCTTCACGTCACGTAATAAGTGACCTATACCGACCTGTTCAGCATCTGCTGAACCAAGTTCACTCGGTAAGTGACGAAAAGTACGCACTCTTGCGCCTTTGTCGTCTGTTGACTTGTTATCTTCTACAGGGTCCTCTACAGATATATATGCTTGAGTGGGGATACCATCTTCCTTGGGTTCCACGTCCACTATAACCAACACAGGGTTTGAACAATATCGTCGAAAGAGCTCATTCACATCAAGATCTGCGGGTCGAATTTTAGGACCAGTAGAATACCAACCTACGATGTATTCTCGAGCATTCACCTATTCAAAAGTACTTGAGATGCCACTCAAGACCTCGAACTGTTGTTACCTTGCGAAACATGGCCCACATGGACTCCAAAAAGTTGTGATCTAAAAACCAAACAGAAGAGTCTTGTTCCTCTTCTTCAAAAGGAACAGCAAAAGAGTTGGTACAGCTAACTTTTCCTTGGCTAATTGAGCCTAGCAGCACCCCAACTGCTCGCCTTTAAAGAAAGATTCAGTCCGAAATCCCACGACTCACTCTTCTTACTTGTTAGTATCTTTACAAACACGATTGTAGTGATCTACAACACCCAAAAGTACTAAAGGGTGTACGACAACACTAGTTGGAATCTTTGATACGACTACCATAGATAGGTTCCCAAATCTCTTTCCAAAAAAACGATCGTAACGTTAATTGTGTTATTTTCATAACAAGTCGAATGTGGACAGCAGTTAGTTTCAAAAACGTGTAAGTTACAAAGAATATCGTTTGTAAAGCAGCAAAATTATGTAGAGTATCTTTCGAAATTCTCTGGTTAGCTTTCCTATAGTAAGAAAATTGGGATTTGTTATGTGATTAGAAAGCGTTCCAATTCAAAGACTGTAGACTCACTCTTCCAAGTTGTTCTATTAAGCACTCGCTTGTTGGATAATGTAGATATGGAATAGGAACGGCTTCAACTAAAATGCCATTCTGCTTCATGCATGTCTTCAAGTTCTCAATGTATCCTAATAAAGCAAGATGATCTTGCTTTAAAAAAGAATTTTGTTGTCGAAGGCACTTTACTCTGTACACCAATTCCTCTAAACGTTCTCTTTGTTTTCTTCGCGACCGTTCAGCACTAAGCCTATTTTTAATGAGTCGCATTCGTTTTCGTTCTTCCTCGTCTATTTGTTCTCGCCTTTTTGTTCGTTGGGAAGTTCCTTCTTCTCCTACGTGTGACTCGTTCGAACCTTGTTTTGCAACTGTTGCTTTGATTTCTTTCGTACTTTTTTTAGGGTCTACACTTGTGGTGACTAGTTGATGTGGACTAGGAGTCTTTGTGGATTCTTGTCGAGACGAAAGACTACTTGAATGGCTCGAACTTGTCATAGAACTTCGTTGGATGCTATGTTCAGTAGAGAAGATTGGATAGTATCTACCTAGTCCTGCTTCAACTCTTGAGACCTTGCCATAATTGTCTGGGCGATCCTGAAAAAGATACCAGTCAACCTGTGTGCTCAGCTCATCTTGCGTCCACTCTGATCGTTCTTGAATCGTTGCGAAACTTTGTTGTGTACTGTCGTTCCTTTTGAGACCTGTCGTTTGAACCTTTTGAAACGAACTCTCTCCTTGAATTTCGTTCAGTTGTATAGAATATCTATCTTGTGCGTTGATAATCAAGCCTACCTGATCGTTGCTGTGAAAGTAGAGAATAAATATTCTCGAATTCTGAAATCTGAGTATTTCTTTCTGGATAAACACTTTTTTCTTTCAGTTGCTGATGATCGGGAAGCTCTTTGCTCGTTGTTGCTAACTCCTCATTTCTTGCTGACAGAGTAACATTGAGTATGAGTTTTGAAAATGGTTACTAGTTACCTTGTATAAGATATTGAATAGAGGTTCGCCTGTCATGCTCCATATAAGGGATATCGTTTTACAAAACTTTGTATTATTTTAGTTGTGAACCATCTATGGTTTCTAAACTTTTACAAGCTGTCGAGTTATTGCTACTGGTGACGACATTTTCTACTTTGCAGAATGTCTTCTTGACAAATTGATCAAACATCATTCATTGCGCCTCACATGAAAGCCGTATCGTCCCGGATAACGAAAACAAGAGGATCGCATCAAAGTGGATAAAAAGGCTCATCCGCTGCGCACCCGTCTGTTGAGGGTGCGTGTATTGGATGTATCCACCGAAACGGTCGTTGAGAAATTTGGATTTCTACTCTCGCCATTGTTTCGATATGATTGGCTTGTAAGAAACATTTCAACTGAGATACGATTCTGTTCTTCTATACATAAAAAGTGTCACATTTCTGTTTTATACAGAGTTTTTATTTTAATATTATTATCATGAATAACCAAATATATATATTCTTCAGTATGCCGCCGCCCTTCCCAACTTTCTCGGATCACTAGCAGCCAATAGTCGCCTATTATCACCATTCATGTCACTTGTAACTACAACGACTTGAACTACACCAGCTTCTGAAGGAGCCTTTGACACAAAACTGTTAGAATAAAAGGAAAGAACTACACAAACTCACTGTAATATTATGTCCAGCATCTTTCAAGTCTTGACAAACGTCGGACCAGTAAGACCAATCAGGCTATTATACCGTATGTTAGAATTCATTCGAATACCTCTACTAAATACCTTGTTTGATAAAGAAGTTGAAAAAGTATCGGTCAACTCACAAGAAGAACTGTTCAAAGACTCCAAAAAAACAGTATTTGGAAACAACTGATGGTGTAAACGAGGCGCCGCTATGGCCTAAAGAAATAAATAAATATAATGTTCAATAAGGAAAAGTTTCCTTACCTTTGCAGGATCGTCTCCAAACGTTGCAATATTCAAAAATACTTGAGCAACTGAAGTAATGATTCTTGGACCACCACTTCCACCTAATACCATATAAAGTCTTCCGTTCTTCAAAACAATAAGAGGACTCATAGAAGATAAAGGCCGCTTTCCAGGTTCCTTAGAATATGCAAACTTGAGAACAACTCAGACCCAATATGTTACAACTCACTACTTCATTTGCTTCTGCTGGAGCTAAACCAAACGAATTTTCACGATTTCCGGTAGAGAAGTCATCCATTTCGTTATTTAAAAGTATTCCTGTAGAGGAAGAAACAAAACGTGCACCAAATGGAAGATTCACGGTTGAAGTAATCGCAACTGCATTTCCTTCTTCATCAACCACAGATAAGTGAGTAGTACCATGATCCTAACATCATTTAGCCAGTATAAGCTTCTTCCATATAAAAAGACTAAGAAAATTACTTCATTGATAGTCCTTTGTGACGTGATGTAATGTGAAGGTGCAAAAGTCTTTTGTTCAACGATACGAGAAAACAAATCGTTCGCCAAACTCTCACTCAACATCTTCTCAACTTGTTCGTCGGTTCCATTTACGAAAGCAGGATCACCTAGTAACATCCTCTCACCAAATGCAAACTTCAATGCTTCCGTTAAACTATAATAAATATGATTAAAAATAAGGCAAAAAAAAGAGCATTACACACAAGTGATAAGAACGACCATTTCTGCCCAACGTATTCATTTTCGCTAATTGCAAAATGTTCAGAATCAATCCTAAAGTGGGTCCACCAGAAGATGGAGGTGGAACACTAATCAAATCCAACCCGTTATATTCGAAATGAATCGGGGTACGTCGAATAACTTGATAGTTCCTTTTCATGAAAAATGTTACAAACTCGCTGATCTTACTCTTCCCATTCACATACCGTAAGTCATCTGCTGTTAGGATCCCACCGGCTCGAATGACATCTTCAGAAAGGTTTTTAGCTAAGTGTTGATACAATGCATCTGCCCCTTTTTCAGCAACCAACTCAAGGGTTTTCCTTAAAGCTACTTGTGACCAATTGTCATTTTCTTCTAACAATACAAATTCTTCATCTTCGCCTTCATAGTTAGAAGAATTGAAATTTTCCTCCACAGTTCCTTCCGATCTTCGATGCATATTCTCCACAGAAGAATTTACACACTCGGAAACCACACGAGAACTGAATTCAGGAGTCTTTACAAAAACTACTTTTGTAAATAATTCCCTTAATGAAGGTGACTCAAAAATAATGTCTTTGTATTCTTTCAGTCGTTTGGCAAGAAGTGGTCCGACCTTTGAAGAACTAGCAAGTTCTACACTCAGCTCGACAAGGGACTTCCATGAAACTTTTCCATAGAGTTGATGTGCTAACTCTAAAGCTTTCAACTCTCCAGGAACTGCAACTGCTTTCCCACCAACTACTGAAGTAGAGCTGTTCAAAAACATTTCCTTTGTAGATGAAGATGGAGCAACTTCCCTTCCGTCCAAAAAATCTTCGGTTCCATTTGCCAAACGAATAAGTATAAAGCAACCACCACCGATTGTACTAGCGAAAGGATTCAACACTCCTTGACACAATGTCGTAGCAATAGCTGAATCAACCGCATTTCCATCCATATCACGAAGGACTCTGATTCCGATCTTGGAGCACTCTGGATTATCTGCGGCAACCGAACCTTTTGCACCTGTAACAAGAACAGACGTAGAGGTTGTTTCCTGTGCGACTCCTATTAACAACAGAAAGCTAAGATCAAAGTGAAAATCAAAAAAAGTCTTACCTGGAAGCTCCGGTGCTTCCGGACTTAGCTTGTGCAATACCACTGGCAAGCCTAATACAACAAAAGCCAGTAACAACAAAAGTGAAATCATTCCACAATAACGAGAGGTTTCCCTGTCCTCAAACCAAGAGTCACTGCTGCTAACTCCCAATATTCTTTTAGCAAGACTCGAAACGCGATACATTAATCGTCTTCCAGTAGATAAGCTTCCAGGCTGCCAATCCCAAGGACCCCATTCACTTCTAGTAGGTTCCAAGTCTATTTCCGTTTCCACCTGATTCAAGTTTCCAAGTAGCGGAGGAAAACCACTTCTTTCGCTAATCCTGTAAGCAGACTTTTCCGAGCCAGCAGGTTGTACCTCGTTAAAGTCATCAGGGTGCCAGTTATTCACGTAAATATCTTCCAATCTAATGTTCTGCGCTTCTTCGTCTTCAACTGGAGAATATGCTGTTCCCTGGATTGGCGACTCAACTCCCCAGTCTCCTCCATTTTCTTGAGCGTTCCTTCCTATGTCTGGGCGTCTGTTTTCGTCGCCATCGTTTGGTAACTTTGCGTACGAACTCATCCTGTTCGAGAAGTGTTCATCCCAATCCCATGGAAAGCATTCAGTGGAAAAGTTGTTGGGAAATCATATAATCACTGACGAAGAAGAGACGATTAGAATACACAAAAGAATAGCACCAAAGAAATGAAACAGGGAGGGAATGCTGGAGTGAAATTTCCAAAAGATGGAAGGAAACTAACAAAAGCATATGAATGCTGTAAAGACTGCGAAAATTTCTTATTCTTTTAGCTTATATGACTGTTAAGCTGAAATGGAAAGGAAATTTTACAATAAGCAAAAACAATAATGAAGCTAATCATACCATTACTTTTACGGTAAT